>NC_083435.1:7015774-7282861 GCF_020745735.1 Hemiscyllium ocellatum
ACATGGCTTTGTCTGTCAGTCTGCAAGCTGATTCACAAACTCACGCGAAGGTAGCTATACAAATGAAGCTGGTAGTTGCTGCTGTTTGTAGGTTCCTGACTGTCATTATGGGAGCGTTCCCGGGACACCCGGTTTCCCTGCCTGTCTTGGCCAATCCACGCGGAGCTCAGTATCTCTGCGCTCCATGTCCCATTCGGAACTCGTCTGGAGCCAGAAACATTCCCTCCCCCTGCCTCAGCGTCTCTGGGCTGGTCTGATTTCAGATTTCTCTCTCTCTCTCTCTCTCTCTCTGGGGATGGGAGGGGAGGATACAGGGTTTCTCTTTGTGTCGGACTTTGACATCCCTCCCATCCCGGGAAATATCCTCCCTCACCCATAGGGGAGAGGTGCATCCACCTCTCCCCTTTGTCCACCCCTCCCCTGTATCCACCCCTCCCCCTGCATCCACCCCTCCCCCTGCATCCACCTCTCCCCTTTATCCACCCCTCCCTTGTATCCACCCCTCCCTTGTATCCACCCCTCCACTGTATCCACACCTTCCCCTTTATCCACCCCTCCCCTGTATCCACCCCTCCCCCTCTATTAACCCCACCCCCTGTATCCACTCTGCCCCCTGAAATACCCCTCCCTCTGTATCCACCCCCTTCCCTTGTATACACCCTCTACTCCCTGTATCCACCCCCACCACTTGTATTCATCCCCACCCCCTGTATCCACCCTGCCCCCTGAAATATCCCTCCCCCTGTATTCATCCCCTCCCCCTGTATCCACCCCCTCCCCCGTATCCACCCCTCCGTATCCACCCCACCCCCTGTATCCATCCTACCCCCTGTATCCACCCCCTCCCGCTGTATCTACCCATCCCCCTGTATCCACCCCACCCCCAGTATCCACCACTCTCCCTGTATCTACCCCTCCCCCTGTATCCACCCCCTCCCCCTGTATCCACCCCCTCCCCCTGTATCCACCCCCTCTCCCTGTATCCATCCCTCCCCCTGTATCCACCCCCTCCCCCTGTATCCACCCCCCTCCCTGTATCCACCCCCTCTCCCTGTATCCATCCCTCCCCCTGTATCCACCCCCTCCCCCTGTATCCACCCCCTCTCCCTGTATCCATCCCTCTCCCTGTATCCATCCCTCTCCCTGTATCCACCCCTTCTCCCTGTATCCTACCCTTCCTCCTGTATCCACCCCACCACCTGAATCCACCCCTCCCCCTGTATCCACTCCCCCCTGTATCCACCCCTCCGTATCCACCCCTCCCCCTGTATCCACTCCCCCCTGTATCCACCCCTCCGTATCCACCCCTCCCCCTGTATCCACTCCCCCCTGTATCCACCCCTCCCCCGTTTCCACCTCACCCCCAGTATCCACCCCCTCCCGCTGTATCCACCCCACCCCCTGTAAGCACCCCCTCCCCCTGTATATACCCCCTCTCCCTGTATCCACTCCACCCCCCAGTATCTAACCCACCCCCTGTATCCACCCCAATCCCTGTATCCACCCCCTCTCACTGTATCCTACCTCTCCCCCTGTACCAATCCCCACCCCCTGTATCCACCCTACCCCCTATAACCACCCCCTCCCCACGTATCCACCCGCCCATATCCACCCCACCCGCCCGTATCCACCCCACCCTCTGTATCCACCCCCTCCCACTGTATCCCCCCTGTATCCACTACACTCCCTGTATCCACCCCTCCCCCTGTATTCACCCCCACCCCCTGTATCCACCCCACCCCCTGTACCCACCCCTACCCCCTGTACCCACCCCCACCCCCTGACTGCATCGAAGATCCCCCCCCTCCCCAGGTTCCTGCCCCTGTCGGTCTCTGCCTTTCTCCAGTTCCCAGCCCCTTGCTGGTGCTAACCCTCTCCTCTCGGGGTGTTGGTACCCCCACTCACCTGCTGCCCCCACCCTGCCTGCCCTTCCCCCCCCTCCCCCCCACCCCCGTCACTCTGCCCCTTCTAATTTACAATGCTCCTCTTTCCCAAGCGCTCCCTCCTGGCTTGGTCCTGCCCCTTTCAGACGCTCCCCATTCCCCGACCTTTGAACACTCCGAAAAGGGACAGGAGGAACTGTAGGCCATTCAGCCCATCGAGCCTCCTCCCCCAGATGATGGCTGATTGGATAATCCTGGGAATGCTGCTTTGAACCCGCAATCTTTAATTCCCTCAATGCTAAAACTCTGCCTCTCGCAACGAAGAGGATACTTGTTATCCCAGGCTCTCTACAGTGAAGAATTCCACGGATTCACTCCCCTCCTCATCTCCCTGTGCCCCCTTTATTCTGAGATGATAACCCCCTCCGGTTCTCAACTCTCCCACGTTGGGAGACAACTTCTCCGGCTGTCGAATCCTTCCGGAATCTTGTGCATTTCTTGTGAAGTCTCCCCTCACTCTTCTCAAGTCCAATGAGTCCAGACACAGGTTACCGTCCGTCCCCTGACAAAGCAGTTCCCTGGATGCCGAGTGTCAGCCCGGTGAATCCTCTCCGGAATGCCTCCAACACCAGTGTGTCTGTCCTTTGATAAGGCAGCCTGAACTGTTCACAGTATTCCAACTGTGACCTTGGATAATTTCAGCACAATCTCTGTTTCTGTGCTGTATACTGCCGCAACAGTGTGAGCATAAGAGGGACAGTTAGTAAGTTTGCAGATGACACCAAAATTGGAGGTGCAGGGGCAGAGAAGAGGGTTACCTCAGGTTACAACAGGATCTGGACCAGATGGGCCAATGGGCTGAGAAGTGGCAGATGGAGTTTAATTCAGATAAATGTGAGGTGCTGCATTTTGGGAAAGCAAATCTTAGCAGGACTTATACACTTAATGGTAAGGTCCTAGGGAGTGTTGCTGAACAAAGACACCTTGGAGTGCAGGTTCATAGCTCCTTGAAAGTGGAGTCGCAGGTGGATAGGATGGTGAAGTAGGCGTTTGGTATGCTTTCCTTTATTGGTTAGAGTATTGAGTACAGGAGTTGGGAGGTCATGTTGCGGCTGTACAGGACATTGGTTAGGCCACTGTTGGAATATTGCGTGCAATTCTGGTCTCATTCCTATCGGAAAGATGTTGTGAAACTTGAAAGGGTTCAGAAAAGATTTACAAGGATGTTGCCAGGATTGGAGGATTTGAGCTACAGGGAGAGGCTGAACAGGCTGGGGCTGTTTTCCCCGGAGCGTCGGAGGCTGAGGGGCCGAGGTTTACAAAATTATGAGGGGCATGGATAGGGTAAATAGACAAAGTCTTTTCCCTGGGATTGGGGAGTCCAGAACTAGAGGGCATAGGTTTAGGGTGAGAGGGGAAAGATATAAAAGAGACCTAAGGGGCAACTTTTTCACACAGAGGGTGGTACGTGTATGGAATGAGCTGCCAGAGGATGTGGTGGAGGCTGGTACAATTGCGACATTTAAGAGGCATTTGGATGGGTATATGAATAGGAAGGGTTTGGAGGGATATGGGCTGGGTGCTGGCAGGTGGGACTAGATTGGGTTGGGATATCTGGTCGGCATGGACATGTTGGACCGAAGGGTCTGTTTCCGTGCTGTACATCTCTGTGACCCTGTGACTCTCAAATCCCTCTACTCCACGGCCCTGTTCCCTTTCTCTATTTAAATTTTTTTTAGATTAGATTACTTACAGTGTGGAAACAGGCCCTTCGGCCCAACAAGTCCACACCGACCCGCCAAAACGCAACCCACCCATACCCCTACCTTTACCCCTTCACCTAACACTATGGGCAATTTCCCATGGCCAATTCACCTGACCCGCACATCTTTGGACTGTGGGGGGAAACCGGAGCACCCGGTATTCCATTCCTCTATTCATCCTGAGAAGGCACATAACCGCACATTTTCCCAAATTTATATTCCATGTTTTTTCCCTGTAAACTCTTTGATTGTGCAGTTTTGTTATAAAAATGTGCAAAACTCTGCAGTTCTCAATGGAACTCTACCGTCTCCTGGTGGTAGCAATGCATTACTGCAACTTGGCAGTGCTCAGATTTTACATAAAGTCTCATAGAGATGTACAGCACAGAAACAGACCCTTCGGTCCAACCCGTCCATGCCGACCAGATATCCCAACCCAATCTAGTCCCACCTGCCAGTACCCCACCCATATCCCTCCAAACCCTTCCTATTCATATACCCATCCAGATGCCTTTTAAATGTTGTAATTGTACCAGCCCCCACCACTTCCTCAGGCAGCTCATTCCATACACGTACCACAAAGAGACTTTGTTGATATCCTATCCATGCACCTCGTGATTTTGACTCGATTAACTCTCTTCGACCCAGCAACTCCACACCGACCCTCCAAAGAGTAACCCACCCAGACCCATTCCCCTCCATTTACCCCTGACTGATGGACCTATCACTACAGACAATATAGCGTGGCCAATTCACCTAACCTGCACATTTTTGGACTGTGGGAGGAAACCAGAGCACCCGGAGGAAACCCATGCAGACACAGGGAGAATGTGCAAACTCCACACAGTCACCCGAGGCTGGAATCAAACCCAGGTCCCTGGTGCTGTGAGGTAGCAGTGCTAACCACTGTGCTGCCATAAGGTCACCCCTCAGCCTCCGACGTTCCAGGGAAAACAGCCCCAGCCTGTTCAGCCTTTCCCTGTAGCTCAAATCCTCCAATCCTGGAAACATCCTTGTAAATCTTTTCTGAACCCTTTCAAATTTCACAACATCTTTCCGATAGGAAGGAGACCAGAATTGCACGCAATATTCCGACAGTGGCCTAACCAATGCCCTGTACAGCCGCAGCATGACCTCCCAACTCCTGTACTCAATACTCTGACCAATAAAGGAAAGCATACCAATTAGATTGAGATTGGTTGGGAATACTTTGAAAGTAGTTTATTTAATCGCACACAGGTTTATACACGTTATACTTGCCACATTTGCAAAGGGTTTCCAAAAGACCCTTTCTCTGGAGAATGCGTCGGAGCCATTTTGTGCAGAGTATTTGTGAGGAGAGTATTTCCTGGGATGAGGCGGGCTGCAGTGAGGGTGCTGACAGCAGCTTTCGAATTGAGATGGAAAAGGGTTCGACAGAGAATTTTTTGCTCTTTGGAACTCCAGCTCCAGTTAGCTGAAGAGGCAGCCATTAGTAATATCCTGAGCCGTTACAGTGCTGATGGAGTGGCACGGTGATTAGCCCTGCTGCCTCCGCAGCGCCAGGGACTTGGGTTCAATTCTAGCCTTGGGTGTCTGTGTGGAGTTTGCACATTCTCCCCGTGTCTGTGTGAGTTTCCTCTGGGTGCTCTGGTTTCCTCCCACAGTCCAAAGATGTGTAGGTCAGATGAATTGGCCGTGCCAAATTACCCATGGTGTTTAGGGATGTGTAGGTTAGGTGCATTAGTCAGGGTGGGATACTCCTTGGAGGATCAGTGTGGACTTGTTGGGCTGAAGGTTCTGTTTCCATACTGTAGGGATTGTGTATATAAAATAAAGGATGCCATTCGGTCCATCTGTGCCTGTACTGACTCTCTGAAAGAACATTTCCCTCATAAACCTGCACACACCCTTCCTTTCAAATAATAATCAAATTCTCCCTCTATCGGCTGCCTCATCCACACTCTCAGTCAGTCCATCCCAGATCCTGACCTCTCTCAGACAAGAAAGAAGAGGAGGCCACTCAGCCCATCACTCAATAGGATCGTGGCTGATCTGATTCTAACCTCAACTCGACAATCCTACATATCATGAAAAACCTTCCATCCGTTCGATACTCTAGAGTCTAAATATCTAATTCTTTGAAGTACAGACACAGTGGTTAAAGAGCCATTTAGCACACTTGCCTTCATTGCTCAGACCTTGGAGTACAGGAGTTGGGATGTTATGTTGTATAGGATGCTAGGGAGGTCTCTCCCACAGCACTGTGTCCGGTTCTGATCACCCTGTTATGGGAGGGGTGTTGTTCAGCTGGGAAGGGTTTCCCAAGGTGTTGCTGGGATTGGAGTGTGTGACTTATAAAGAGAGGCTGGGACTGGGGTATAGGAGGTTGAGGAAGGACCTGATAGAGGTTTATAAAATCATAAAGGGCATGGAATAAGGAGACTGGGAGGTGCCTTTTCCTGAGAATGGGCGATTTCAACACTTTAGGGGGCACACTTTTTAAGGTGAGAGGAGGGAGATTTACAAAAGACGTCAGGAGCAATTTTTTTTCCATACAAAGGATGGTTTCTGTGTGGAATGGAGGGGAAGTGGGGACGGATACGACATTCAACAGACACTGGAGAAGTACATGAATTAGAAAGGGTGGTTCAGTGGTTAGTCGCACAGCACCAGGGACCCGGGTTCAATTCCAGCCTCGGGCGACTGACTGTGTGGAGTTTGCACATTCTCCCCGTGTCTGTGTGGGTTTCCTCCGGGTGCTCCGGTTTCCTCCCACAGTCCAAAGATGTGCGGGTCAGGTGAATTGGCCATGCTAAATTACCTGTAGTGTTAGGTGCATTAGTCAGAGGGAAGTGAGTCTGGGTGGGTTACTCTTCGGAGGGTCGGTGTGGACTGGTTGGGCCGAATGGACTGTATCCACACTTTAGGGAATCTAGTCTAATCCTGGAGAAAGTTTTGGAGGGATGGGGGGCCAAATGCAGGCATGTGGGACGAGTTCAGTTCGGGAATAGGGTCGGCATGGACTGGTTGGGCCGAAGGGTCTGTTTCCGTGCTGTAGGACTCTGCCTTTCAAAGATTATGCGCGGTCTGCCTTTTGAGGAGAGGAATTCTCAAAGAATCATAACGTCTGTGAGGAAAGGTGTTTCGACATCTCAGTCTTTAAATGGACAAGCCCTTTATTTTCAAACTCTGACCCCTCCCGCCCCCCTCCCCCACCCTGGTTCCAGATTTTCCCACAAGGGGAAACATCGTTCCCACACCCACCTGGTCGAATCCCCTCAGGATCGTTTCTGGTTCAATTAAGTCCCCTCTGTCCCTTTTGAAACTGCAGAGGACATGGCACCAACATTTCCTCATTCCCAAAGTAAGAAGGGGAAATGTTCCTCCTTGTGTCACTACTCATCCCTCACCATTCCCGGAATGGCGGGATTACCTTACGCTGAGAGACTGGAGTGACTGCGCTTGTATACCCTTGAGTTTAGAAGACTGAGAGGGGATCTGATTGAGACATATAAGATTATGAAAGGATCGGACACTCTGGAGGCAGGAAACATGTTTCCGCTGATGGGTGAGTGCCGAACCAGAGGACACAGCTTAAAAATACGGGGTAGACCATTTAGGACAGAGATGAGGAGAAACTTCTTCACCCAGAGAGTTGTGGCTGTGTGGAATGCTCTGCCCCAGAGGGCAGTGGAGGCCCAGTCTCTGGATTCATTTAAGAAAGAGTTGGATAGACCTCTCAAGGATAGTGGAATCAAGGGTTATGGAGATAAGGCAGGAACAGGATACTGATTAAGGATGATCAGCCATGATCATATTGAATGGTGGTGCAGGCTCGAAGCGCAGAATGGCCTACTCCAGCACCTATTGTCTGTTGTCTATTAAATCTGTGCTCCCTCTCTCATTCTCCATTGTCCCAGCAATGGGAAGGAACAGTTTCTCCCGACCTCCCCTCTCCACCCCCCATGATGCCTCATGATGTTGAGGAGTTTGGTTCAATCTGGCTGTCCAGGAAAACAGACCCCAATCTCTCCGACAGAAACACAGAGGCTGCTGGGAAAACCCGGCAGGTCGGGCAGCAGCTGTGGAGAGAGATCAGCGGTTAACGTTGGGGGTCTGCTGACCTGGGTTCCTCAGGGATCTCCACAGCTGCTGCCAGACCTGCCGAGATTTTCCAGCAATCTCTGGTTTTGTTCCCAGTTTATCTCCGACCTCGCTGCCTCCTCCCCTCTCAAGACGCTTCCTCCGCCCCCTCTTTCAGATCTGGAAAAGAGATCTGGATGAAATCGTTAGCCCAACAGCAACGTTGTGATCATTGGCAGTAGTTATAGGGAGCCATCTGGCTTGCGAATGTTCCTCAATGATGGAATTCTGTTTTCCTGACTGGGACAGGCGTACACCTGACTCCAAACTTCCTTGAGTTTGCTCTTGGCTTCCCACTGAACTGGCCTTAACAGGGCCCACGATGTTCAAGCAGTGATGAGGGATGGGCAATAAATGCTGTTTCCCCTCCCACCCTCCGCCCGTCCTGGGAAGAACTGTTAAAAACACAAGTCTTTCCCGATAATGTGCAGCCTGGAGTTGGACATGACACTCAAGTTGTGGCCAAGGAACAAGAACTGGAGGATGCTGGGAAACTGAAACCAGACCAGAAGGTGCTGGAGATCGCCGTCAATTTGGAGGCGACATCTCCCCCCCTCCCCCCTGACCCCCGACCCCCGCCCCCAGGACCCGACAACAAACACAGACAAGCCTTTCTCTTTGAGCGTCTGTGGAGAGAGGTCAGGGTTGACGTTTCCCGTGCGTTGACCCCGTCCTCAGAGCTGTGTCAGTGTAAAGGACCCACCCTTACCCAGCACCCACCAAAGGGCCGCTGCAGCCGAAACGTCAACCCGCGTTTCTCTCTTGATCGGACTCGCTGAGTTTCTCCAGCCCCATTCTGTTTTGAGGTTGAAGGCGAAAGGGGGCCCCTCCTGGCCAGAGCAGCCTCACCCCTGCCGTACACCAGAACCCCACCAGGACACCGAGGATGGGCTGGGGAGGGGGTGGGTGGGTCTGGTGCCATCCCTGGGTGACCAACGCTGCGTTTTCCTTGTCCGCAGGCCTGAGAGGCTGGAATGTGAGCGACGAGGAGCAGTTCCAGGCCCTGGACTGGGCCTTCGAGACGGGTGTGGCTTACTCCAACATGGCCTACGCCGACGGACACCTGTGGATCCCGCAGAGCGGCCTGTACTACGTCTACTCCCAGGTGGCCTTCTACCTGCCCTCGTGCCAGGAGCTGAGGGGGCGGGGTGCCAGGGCAGCTGCCACCGTCCTGACCCACAACGTCTACAAGAGGGCGGACTCTTACCCCGAGCCCACCGTGCTGCTGACGGCCACCAAGTCAGTGTGTGAGGGCGGCACTGGGGACTGGCACGTCACCATCAGTCAGGGGGCCATGTTCGCCCTGCGGGAGAGGGACAGTCTCTTCGTCACCGTCAACAAGGTGGCCATGGTGGTCCACGTGGAGCAGAAGACCTTCTTCGGAGCGTTCATGTTGTGACTGTGTGGAGGCGCCGCGGAGGAGGAGGGGAGGGTGGGGGCGAGGGGGAGGTGTCGTGCTTGGAGTGGGGGGATGGAGGGAGGATGGGCTCTCGACTTTGCCCCATCCGCTGGGAGGTCGGTCCTGTCCCTCTGAGAGGCTCCTGGGACAGAGGCGAGGCGTTAACCCCTCCCCTCATCATCGGTCACAGGAACAAGACCATCGGGGGAGGCGTTTTGCCTGAAGGGGAGAGAGATAGGATGATGCCCTTTGGCCCCTCCGCTGCCAATCAGGGCCTACAGGTGCCCCCTGTGTGCTCCCCCTCCCCCCGAGCCCCTCACCATCCTGACTTGGGAATATGTCACCGTCCCTTCACTGTTGCTGGGGGCCAATCCTGGAACCCGCTCCCTGAGGGGGCACACGGTCTGCAGTGGTGCCAGAAGGCAGCTCGTCCCCAGCCCTTCAAGTGGCAACTAGGGACTGGCAGCAAACGCTGGGTCCGACCAGCAACCCCCTCCCCCTCCCCCTCCCCCTCCCCCTCCCTTCCCGAACATGAATGAAGAGTAACAAGATTCCTGGTTAGTCTGACTCAGTACCCTCACCCTCACCTTCCCACCTTGCCTCTCTTTGCTCATCAGAATCTAACAACCTCTGCCTTAAAGAAATATTCCAAACCTCTGCTTCCAGCACTTTGTCAGGAAGAGAGGAACCAAACCTTGTCAACAAGGTGTTGGTCTCAAACACTAAACGGGGGGCGTTTTGTTTTCTGAACAGTGACCCGCTGGTTCGTGTCTGTCTCACGAGGGAACAGCCTTCCTCCTGGTCAGGATCCCCCTGGCTCTTTCATACTTCATTCTAAACTCCAGGTATATAAGCCTAACCTCAGAACACAACTCCCCCCCAGACTCAGGTCTGACTATAACCTGGTAAACCATCTCCGAGCTCTTTCTAACACCGCGCACCCTTCCTTCAGTCCAGTGCCCAGGACTGGGCCACACACACACACACACACACGCACACACACACGCGCGCGCACACACACACGCGCGCGCGCACGCACACACACACACGCACACACACACACACGCGCACACACACACACACACGCACACACACACACGCGCACACACACACACACACACACACGCACACACACACGCGCGCGCACACGCACACCCACACACGCGCGCGCACACACGTGCACACACGCACACACACGCGCGCGCACACACACACACACACACACACGCACACGCGCGCGCACACACACACACACACACACACACACACAGTTCCCTGAGGTGGTTAGTCCCTTCACACTGACATATTTGCCTGAGGTCACCGAGTCTTGAGCTTCATGTAGAGGAAGCAGATTTCTGCCAGAACATGTTCACAAGGAGGAAGGAGGCCACGCGCGGGTGTGACACTCAATCAGAAACAGAAGTTGCCAGAAAAGCTCAGCAGGTCTGGCGGCGTCCGTGGAGAGAAATCAGCTTCCGCCAGAGGCTCATGGACAACGTTACCGTTGTACGGCGACGAAACGTCTGAAAATGAACCTTCCAGCTCAGCGAGCAAACCTACATCCAAAACCTCAACCTCAGCAACAAACCTTCTCAAATCTCACAAAGAGAAATCCGAGTTAATGTTTTGGAGTGACCTGACTGGCCGAAAGGGGGTAGGGGCTGTCGGTTACTTGCGGGAGGATAGTGTGACTGAGAGATGAGGGTCCGCACAGCTCCCTGGTCAATGAGCTGGGCCCTTGTCTTGTCAATGGGTTCTGGGCAATTATCGCCCTGTCAGCCGCACTGTCCCCTCCTGGGGGTTGGAAGGGTGTAGTTGGGGGGGGGGGGAGTTGTTCGGATGACCCATTCAAACCCCTTTCCCCACCTATTCCCTTCGAATCTCTCTGGGGGCCAATACATCCTCCGGATTTTGTATCCGCTGGGAAACGGAGTGTGCACACTGGGATCGAGACTTCCAAAGACTGACAGACCTTCGAGGGAAGATATTTCTCCACAGTCCAGACCGAAATGGCCAACCGTTCACCGTGAGACTGTGACCGACACTCCCCCAAACCCACTCCCCTCAGAGTCTCAGGGACCCAGCCAGGAGCAGCGTGTGAGTGTGTGTCAGGGAGGGGTCAATGCCTTTAAATGAGTGAATGGGTTGTGTGTTTGTTCAGCCGACAGAGCCCGTTATCAGAAAGGCACTGGGGAAACTGTCGATGTGTTGGCTGTTAATGAGCAGGGGCTGGGTGAGGTTGACACTGTATATGGACAGTTACATGTGACAGGCTACTCTCAATACATCGTGCTGTTCTGGCTGGTTTTCTTCTGCATTTGGAATTGTTTACAATATTGTCTGCAAGTTTTAATGTTAAAAACCACACAACGCCAGGTCATGGTCCGGCAGGTTTAATTGGAAGCACGAGCTTTCGGAGAATCCACTATGAAGGAGTGTCGCTCGGAAAGCTAGTGCTTCCCATTACCCCTGTTAGACTCTAACCTGGGGTTGTGTGATGGTTAGAGGAGACAGTGAGATCTGCAGATGCTGGAGATCTGAGCTGAAAATGTGTTGCTGGAAAAGCGCAGCAGGTCAGGCAGCATCCAAGGAGCAGGGGAATTGATGTTTCCTGAAGAAGGGCTAATGCCCGAAAGGTCGATTCTCCCGTTCCTGGGATGCTGCCTGACCTGCTGCGCTTTTCCAGCAACACATTTTCAGCTCAGTTGTGTGATTGTTAACTTTGTACACCCCAGCCCAACACTGGCATCTGCAAACCATGATTTCAATGTTTTTTGCAAATTGAGCCGGCAACTGGTGATCCGTGTCAGAGGTACGTCTTGAAGAAACATTAAATTCACTACATTAATGTCAATGGGTCAGACACTGTCTCTCTGTGGGACTGGGGGGACTGTGGCTCAGACACTGTCTCCCTGTGGGACTGGGTGCGGACAGTGGGTCAGACACTGTCTCCCTGTGGGACTGGGTGGGACAGGGGGTCAGACACTGTCTCCCTGTGGGACAGTGGGTCAGACACGGTCTCCCTGTGGGACTGGGTGGGGACAGTGGGTCAGACACTGTCTCCCTGTGGGACTGGGTGGGACAGTGGGTCAGACACTGTCTCCCTGTGGGACTGGGTGGGGACAGTGGGTCAGACACTGTCTCCCTGTGGGACTGGGTGGGACAGTGGGTCAGACACTGTCTCCCTGTGGGACTGGGTGTGACAGTGGGTCAGACACTGTCTCCCTGTGGGACTGGGTGGGGACAGTGGGTCAGACTCTGTCTCCCTGTGGGACTGGGTGGGGACAGTGGGTCAGACACTGTCTGTCTGTGGGACTGGGTGGGGACATTGGGTCAGACACTGTCTCCCTGTGGGACTGGGTGGGGACATTGGGTCAGACACTGTCTCCCTGTGGGACTGGGTGGGGAC
This sequence comes from Hemiscyllium ocellatum, assembly GCF_020745735.1. Classification (NCBI taxonomy): domain Eukaryota; kingdom Metazoa; phylum Chordata; class Chondrichthyes; order Orectolobiformes; family Hemiscylliidae; genus Hemiscyllium; species Hemiscyllium ocellatum. The sequence continues at coordinate 7,028,354 of NC_083435.1, forward strand.
AGTGGGTCAGACACTGTCTCCCTGTGGGACTGGGTGGGACAGTGGGTGAGACACTGTCTCCCTGTGGGACTGGGTGGGACAGTGGGTCAGACACTGTCTCCCTGTGGGACTGGGTGTGACAGTGGGTCAGACACTGTCTCCCTGTGGGACTGGGTGGGGACAGTGGGTCAGACTCTGTCTCCCTGTGGGACTGGGTGGGACAGGGGGTCAGACACTGTCTCCCTGTGGGACTGGGTGGGACAGTGGGTCAGACACTGTCCCCCTGTGGGACTGGGTGGGGACAGTGGGTCAGACTCTGTCTCCCTGTGGGACTGGGTGGGACAGGGGGTCAGACACTGTCTCCCTGTGGGACTGGGTGGGACAGTGGGTCAGACACTGTCTCCCCGTGGGACTGGGTGGGACAGTGGGTCAGACACTGTCTCCCTGTGGGACTGGGTGGGGACAGTGGGTCAAACACTGTCTCCCTGTGGGACTGGGTGGGAGAGTGGGTCAGACACTGTCTCCCTGTGGGACTGGGTGGGGACAGTGGGTCAGACACTGTCTGTCTGTGGGACTGGGTGGGGACATTGGGTCAGACACTGTCTCCCTGTGGGACTGGGTGGGACAGGGGGTCAGACACTGTCTCCCTGTGGGACAGTGGGTCAGACACGGTCTCCCTGTGGGACTGGGTGGGGACAGTGGGTCAGACACTGTCTCCCTGTGGGACTGGGTGGGACAGTGGGTCAGACACTGTCTCCCTGTGGGACTGGGTGGGGACAGTGGGTCAGACACTGTCTCCCTGTGGGACTGGGTGGGACAGGGGGTCAGACACTGTCTCCCTGTGGGACTGGGTGGGGACAGTGGGTCAGACACTGTCTCCCTGTGGGACTGGGTGGGACAGTGGGTGAGACACTGTCTCCCTGTGGGACTGGGTGGGACAGTGGGTCAGACACTGTCTCCCTGTGGGACTGGGTGTGACAGTGGGTCAGACACTGTCTCCCTGTGGGACTGGGTGGGGACAGTGGGTCAGACTCTGTCTCCCTGTGGGACTGGGTGGGGACAGTGGGTCAGACACTGTCTGTCTGTGGGACTGGGTGGGGACATTGGGTCAGACACTGTCTCCCTGTGGGACTGGGTGGGACAGGGGGTCAGACACTGTCTCCCTGTGGGACAGTGGGTCAGACACGGTCTCCCTGTGGGACTGGGTGGGGACAGTGGGTCAGACACTGTCTCCCTGTGGGACTGGGTGGGACAGTGGGTCAGACACTGTCTCCCTGTGGGACTGGGTGGGGACAGTGGGTCAGACACTGTCTCCCTGTGGGACTGGGTGGGACAGGGGGTCAGACACTGTCTCCCTGTGGGACTGGGTGGGGACAGTGGGTCAGACACTGTCTCCCTGTGGGACTGGGTGGGACAGTGGGTGAGACACTGTCTCCCTGTGGGACTGGGTGGGACAGTGGGTCAGACACTGTCTCCCTGTGGGACTGGGTGTGACAGTGGGTCAGACACTGTCTCCCTGTGGGACTGGGTGGGGACAGTGGGTCAGACTCTGTCTCCCTGTGGGACTGGGTGGGACAGGGGGTCAGACACTGTCCCCCTGTGGGACTGGGTGGGGACAGTGGGTCAGACTCTGTCTCCCTGTGGGACTGGGTGGGACAGGGGGTCAGACACTGTCTCCCTGTGGGACTGGGTGGGACAGTGGGTCAGACACTGTCTCCCCGTGGGACTGGGTGGGACAGTGGGTCAGACACTGTCTCCCTGTGGGACTGGGTGGGGACAGTGGGTCAAACACTGTCTCCCTGTGGGACTGGGTGGGGAGAGGGGGTCAGACACTGTCTCCCTGTGGGACAGGATGGGGTCAGTGGGTCAGACACTGTCTCCCTGTGGGACAGTGGGTCAGACACTGTCTCCCTATGGGACTGTGAGTCAGACACTGTCTCTCTGTGGGACTGGGTGGGGACAGTGGGTCAGACACTGTCTCCCTGTGGGACTGTGGGTCAGACACTGTCTCTCTGTGGGACTGGGTGGGGACAGTGGGTCAGACACTGTCTCCCTGTGGGACTGGGTGAGGACAGTGGGTCAGACACTGTCTCCCTGTGGGACTGGGTGGGGACAGTGGGTCAGACACTGTCTCCCTGTGGGACTGGGTGGGACAGTTGGTCAGACACTGTCTCCCTGTGGGACTGGATGGGGACAGTGGGTCAGACACTGTCTCCCTGTGGGACTGGATGGGGACAGTGGATCAGACACTGTCTCCCTGTGGGACTGGGTGGGGACAGTGGGTCAGACACTGTCTCCCTGTGGGACTTGGGGGACAGTGGGTCAGACACTGTCTCCCTGTGGGACTGGGTGGGGACAGTGGGTCAGACACTGTCTCCCTGTGGGACTTGGGGGACAGTGGGTCAGACTCTGTCTCCCTGTGGGACTGGGTGGGGACAGTGGGTCAGACACTGTCTCCCTGTGGGACTGGGTGGGGATAGTGGGTCAGACACTGTCTCCCTGTGGGACTGGGTGGGGACAATGGGTCAGACACTGTCTCCCTGTGGGACTGAGTGGGGACAGTGGGTCAGACACTGTCTCCCTGTGGGACTGGGTGGGGACAGTGGGTCAGACACTGTCTCTCTGTGGGACAGTGGGTCAGACACTGTCTCCCTGTGGGACTGGGTGGGACAGTGGGTCAGACACTGTCTCCCTGTGGGACTGGGTGGGGACAGTGGGTCAGACACTGTCTCTCTGTGGGACAGTGGGTCAGACACTGTCTCCCTGTGGGACTGGGTGGGACAGTGGGTCAGACACTGTCTCCCTGTGGGACTGGGTGGGGACAGTGGGTCAGACACTGTCTCTCTGTGGGACAGTGGGTCAGACACTGTCTCCCTGTGGGACTGGGTGGGACAGTGGGTCAGACACTGTCTCCCTGTGGGACTGGGTTGGACAGTGGGTGGTCCCTCTGACCAGGCAATAATACGATGAGCACTGACACCCACTGGTCAGTTGTCCACATGTTACAGTGAGGAGGTTCGGGAATGTCTCCTTGGTTGTAATGTTATTGCTCACTCCTCACACGCTGACCAACGAGACTGAAATAAACCTGCTATCCCTGTGCCCTGAGTGCTCGTCCCTCCCAACGCCGTGGTGGACATTGTCAGCGCTCGGTCAGTGCTCACTCACAGCATTTCATCAGCAGCTCCTCTCCGATGGGGGAACACACAGGTATGGGGCTCCTGGGACGTGGAGAGGGAGAGTGATGGAGAGTGGCACTTCCCTCCACTTCCAGAGTGTTGGGGATTGGGGAAACAATAGACAATAGACAATAGATGCAGGAGTAGGCCATTCTGCCCTTCGAGCCTGCACCACCATTCAATATGATCATGGCTGATCGTCCTTAATCAGTATCCTGTTCCTGCCTTATCTCCATAACCCACGATCCCACAATCCTTGAGAGCTCTATCCAACTCTTTCTTAAATGAATCCAGAGGCTGGGCCTCCACTGCCCTCTGGGGCAGAGCATTCCACACAGCCACCACTCTCTGGGTGAAGACGTTTCTCCTCATCTCTGTCCTAAATGGCCTACCCCGTATTTTTAAGCTGTGTCCTCTGGTTCGGCACTCACCCATCAGCGGAAACATGTTTCCTGCCTCCAGAGTGTCCAATCCTGATGGGAGGCTGATGGGAGATTTGTCAGGACATTTCCCCCAGTGCCAGGGGTGTGGGGGGTGGGGGTGGGTAGTTGATCCGAGGGGGTGTTGACAAGCCATAGCTCACTCAGAGTCCCACTGACTATGGTATTTACCTGGTCATCAAGGGAGTGTCCCAGGGCTGTGATTGGCTGCCGGGAGACATGATGCCATTGACTGAGCAGCAGGGGGAGCCATTGGCTTCTCATGGGGAGTGCTACAACAACAAATTGCATTTACCTTGCCCCACACCCGCATCCCTCTCCCCTCCTCCTCCTCCTCTCACTGAGGAGAAATACCCCAGAGCTGACCGTGGGTTTGGGGCTGGCTCTCAGGGACTGTCTGATTCTGTTGGGGCTGTCTTCCCTGGTCCTCACACTCTCCTCGCACTCTCTTCCTCCTCCTCCTCCTCCCAGCCACCCAGAGTCCATCCTCATTTCCAAATCCAGCCTCGGCCTCACACCTCCCTCTCTCAACATTCCCTCGAGGATCTTGGAGCATCCTTCCATGTTTTGGGCCTGACTGTATCTCACCATGTTGCTTTCTGCAGCAGAATTCCCTCCCTAAAATGATTCCTTGCCTTAACCCCACGCCCTGACCACAGAGCCAGGGGTTGCATCGTTCTGTTGGATATTATTTTCATACGATCGTAGATTGTGTACAGTATGGAAACAGGCCATTCGGCCCATTGAGGCCACAGTGACCTATTTCCCTACATTTACCCATGAACGATGCACCTTACCCCCACCCCCCTGAGCACTGTAACATAGCCAATCCACCCTAACCTGCACATCTTTGGAGACCTGGAGGAAACCCATGCAGACACGGGGAGAATGGGTGTCTGGAATCGAACCCAGGTCCCCGGCGCTGTGAGGCAGCAGTGCTAACCACTGAGCCACCGTGCTGTCACCATGTTGCTTTATCTCCGTTGCAGTACTTTAACAATATTTGGGTGGTTTCCAAGGTTGGGAGAGGTGCTATATAAATGCAAATCCTTTTATTTGTTTTTCCTGCAGTTCTGGTAATCAGGAGCAGGACAAGGCAAGCCCCACAACCCACCCCATCTGCACAGACATTACCCCCACACCCCACACACCCTCCCCCACACCCCACCACCCCCCCACCCCACCCACACCCCAGCCCCACACCCCACCACCCCCCAACCCTGCCCACACCCCACCCCACCCCACACCACCCCACACCGCCCACACCGCCCACCCCCACCCCCACACCCCACACCCGCCCACACCATCCCCCACACACCACCACGCCCCCACCCCACCCACACCCCACCCCACCCCACACCACCCCACACCACCCACACCGCCCACACCCACCCCCACACCCCCACCCCACACCCCACACACCCCCACCCCCCACACCCCCACCCCCCACACCTCCACACTCCATCCCCACAAACTCCCACCCCCCACACTAAACACCCCCCACCCCTCACACCGCACACACCCGCTCCCACACCTCCCCAACCCCCACACCACCACGCCCCCACCCCCCACGACCCCACACCCCACCCCCTACCCCACCCCCACATCCCACCCCCACATTCCCCCACCCCCCATACCTACCCACACCCCACCCCCCCACACCCCCCACACTCCCACCCCCCACCCCCCATACCCACCGCCCACACCCCAACACCCCACCCCGCACACCTGACACACCCTCACCTCCTACACCATCCACACCCCACCCCCAACACCCTCCCACCCCCCCACAGCGCCCAAACCCCTACACCCCACACCCCACACACCCCCACCCCCCACACCACACTCCCCAACCCCCACACCACCCCCCCAGACCTCGCACCCCTCACACCCCTAACCCTCCACGCCAGACTCACCCCAACCCCCCACACCGTCCACAGCCCACCCCCTACCCCCCACTGCGCCCACACCCCCACACACCACACACTCCCACCCTCCCCACTCCCACACCCCACCCCCACAACCCAAACCCCATGCACCTCCACCCACCACACCAGACACATGCCCACACCCCCACACACCCCCATCACCCACACCCCCCACACCCCCATTCCCCACACCCACCCCCCCAACCCCCGCACAACCCACACCACCCACCCCCTACACACCCACAACGTCCACACCAGACACACCCCCATCCCCCACACCTCTCACACCCCACACCCCCTACCCTCCACCGCGCCCACACCCCCACACCCCACCAGCCACACTCCAACCCCCACACACCCCCACACCCCACACACCGCCACACCCCCACCACCCACACCCCAACCCCCACACACCCCCACCCACCACTCCAGACACACCCACACCTCCCACACCCCAACCCCTCCACACCCCACCACCCACACCCCAACCCCCACACACCCCCACCCACCACTCCAGACACACCCCCACCCCCCACACCTCAACCCCCCAACCCCCACACCTCCACACCTCACCACTCCAGACACACCCGCATTCTCCACACCGCCCACACCCAACACCCCACCCCCCCACACACCCCCACCCCCGACACGGCCCACACCCCCAACCCCACACACCCACATTCCGCACAACGCACACAAACCCAAACCCCACACCCCTACACCCCCATCCCCCACACCTCACACACCTTCACCACCCACACCGCCACACCCCACACATCTCCAACCCCAATACCACCCACGCCGCCCACACTGCCCACACACCCACCTCCCACACTGCCACACCCAACACATCTCCAACCCCCACACCACCTCCACCACCCACACCCCACACACCACCACACCCCCACAGGCCGGGTGTGTGTACTGAGGTGAGTTAGACAGGCCGGGTGTGTGTACTGAGGTTAGTTAGACAGGCCGGGTGTGTGTACTGAGGTGAGTTAGACAGGCTGGGTGTGTGTACTGAGGTTAGTTAGACAGGCCGGGTGTGTGTACTGAGGTGAGTTAGACAGGCCGGGTGTGTGTACTGTGGTGAGTTAGACAGGCCGGATGTGTGTACTGAGGTTAGTTAGACAGACCGGGTGTGTGTACTGAGGTGAGTTAGACAGGCCGGGTGTGTGTACTGTGGTTAGTCAGACAGGCCGGGTGTGTGTACTGAGGTTACTTAGACAGGCGGGTGTGTGTACTGAGGTGAGTTAGACAGGCCGGGTGTGTGTACTGAGGTGAGTTAGACAGGCCGGGTGTGTGTACTGAGGTGAGTTAGACAGGCCGGGTGTGTGTACTGAGGTGTGTTAGACAGGCCGGGTGTGTGTACTGAGGTGAGTATGACAGGCCGGGTGTGTGTACTGAGGTGTGTTAGACAGGCCGGGTGTGTGTACTGAGGTTAGTCAGACAGGCCGGGTGTGTGTACTGAGGTTAGTTAGACAGGCCGGGTGTGTGTACTGAGGTGAGTTAGACAGGCCGGGTGTGTGTACTGTGGTTAGTTAGACAGGCCGGGTGTATGTACTGAGGTGAGTATGACAGGCCGGGTGTGTGCACTGAGGTGTGTTAGACAGGCCGGGTGTGTGTACTGAGGTTAGTTAGACAGGCCGGGTGTATGTACTGAGGTGAGTATGACAGGCCGGGTGTGTGTACTGAGGTGTGTTAGACAGGCCGGGTGTGTGTACTGAGGTGAGTTAGACAGGCCGGGTGTGTGTACTGTGGTTAGTTAGACAGGCCGGGTGTGTGTACTGAGGTGAGTTAGACAGGCCGGGTGTGTGTACTGAGATGAGTTAGACAGGCCGGGTCTGTGTACTGAGGTTAGTTAGACAGGCCGGGTGTGTGTACTGAGGTGTGTTAGACAGGCCGGGTGTGTGTACTGAGGTGTGTTAGACAGGCCGGGTGTGTGTACTGAGGTGAGTTAGACAGGCTGGGTGTGTGTACTGAGGTTAGTTAGACAGGCCGGGTGTGTGTACTGAGGTGAGTTAGACAGGCCGGGTGTGTGTAATGAGGTTAGTTAGACAGGCCGGGTGTGTGTACTGAGATGAGTTAGAGAGGCCGGGTGTATGTACTGAGGTTAGTTAGACAGGCCGGGTGTGTGTACTGAGGTGTGTTAGACAGGCCGGGTGTGTGTACTGAGGTTAGTTAGACAGGCCGGGTGTGTGTACTGAGGTGTGTTAGACAGGCCGGGTATGTGTACTGAGGTGTGTTAGACAGGCCGGGTGTGTGTACTGAGGTTAGTTAGACAGGCCGGGTGTGTGTACTGAGGTGAGTTAGACAGGCTGGGTGTGTGTACTGAGGTGAGTTAGACAGGCCGGGTATGTGTACTGAGGTGTGTTAGACAGGCCGTGTGTATGTACTGAGGTTAGTTAGACAAACCGGGTGTGTGTACTGAGGTGAGTTAGACAGGCCGGGTGTGTGTACTGAGGTGTGTTAGACAGGCCGGGTGTGTTTACTGAGCCTGGTTAGACAGGCCGGGTGGGTGTACTGAGGTTAGTTCGACAGGCCGGGTATATGTACTGAGGTGAGTTAGACAGGCCGGGTGTGTGTACTGAGGTGAGTTAGACAGGCCGGGTGTGTGTACTGAGGTGAGTTAGACAGGCCGGGTGTGTGTACTGAGATGAGTTAGACAGGCCGCGTGTGTGTACTGAGGTTAGTTAGACAGGCCGGGTGTGTGTACTGAGGTGAGTTAGACAGGCCGGGTGTGTGTACTGAGGTTAGTTAGACAGGCCGGGTGTGTGTACTGAGGTTAGTTAGACAGGCCGGGTGTGTGTACTGAGGTTAGTTAGACAGGCCGGGTGTATGTACTGAGGTGTGTTAGACAGGTCGGGTGTATGTACTGAGGTGAGTTAGACAGGCCGGGTGTGTGTACTGAGTTGTGTTAGACAGGCCGGGTGTGTGTACTGAGGTGAGTTAGACAGGCCGGGTGTGTGTACTGAGGTGAGTTAGACAGGCCGGGTGTGTGTACTGAGATGAGTTAGACAGGCCGGGTGTGTGTACTGAGGTTAGTTAGACAGGCCGGGTGTGTGTACTGTGGTTAGTTAGACAGGCCGGGTGTGTGTACTGAGGTGAGTTAGACAGGCCGGGTGTGTGTACTGTGGTTAGTTAGACAGGCCGGGTGTGTGTACTGAGGTGAGTTAGACAGGCCGGGTGTGTGTACTGAGTTGAGTTAGACAGGCCGGGTGTGTGTACTGAGGTGAGTTAGACAGGCCGGGTGTGTGTACTGAGGTTAGTTAGACAGGCCGGGTGTGTGTACTGAGATGAGTTAGACAGGCCGGGTGTGTGTACTGAGGTTAGTTCGACAGGCCGGGTGTGTGTACTGAGGTGTGTTAGACAGGCCGGGTGTGTGTACTGAGGTTAGTTAGACAGGCCGGGTGTGTGTACTGAGGTGAGTTAGACAGGCCGGGTGTATGTACTGTGGTTAGTTAGACAGGCCGGGTGTGTGTACTGAGGTGAGTATGACAGGCCGGGTGTGTGCACTGAGGTGTGTTAGACAGGCCGGGTGTGTGTACTGAGGTTAGTTAGACAGGCCGGGTGTGTGTACTGAGGTGAGTATGACAGGCCGGGTGTGTGTACTGAGGTGTGTTAGACAGGCCGGGTGTGTGTACTGAGGTGAGTTAGACAGGCCGGGTGTGTGTACTGAGGTTAGTTAGACAGGCCGGGTGTGTGTACTGAGGTGTGTTAGACATGCCGGGTGTGTGTACTGAGGTGTGTTAGACAGGCTGGGTGTGTGTACTGAGGTGAGTTAGACAGGCCGGGTGTGTGTACTGAGGTGAGTTAGACAGGCTGGGTGTGTGTACTGAGGTGTGTTAGACAGGCCAGGTGTGTGTACTGAGGTTAGTTAGACAGGCCGGGTGTGTGTACTGAGGTGAGTTAGACAGGCCGGGTGTGTGTACTGAGGTTAGTTAGACAGGCCGGGTGTGTGTACTGAGGTGAGTTAGACAGGCCGGGTGTGTGTACTGAGGTTAGTTAGACAGGCCGGGTGTGTGTACTGAGATGAGTTAGACAGGCCGGGTGTGTGTACTGAGGTGAGTTAGACAGGCCGGGTGTGTGTACTGAGGTTAGTTAGACAGGCCGGGTGTGTGTACTGTGGTTAGTTAGACAGGCCGGGTGTGTGTACTGAGGTGAGTTAGACAGGCCGGGTGTGTGTACTGTGGTTAGTTAGACAGGCCGGGTGTGTGTACTGAGGTGAGTTAGACAGGCCGGGTGTGTGTACTGAGTTGTGTTAGACAGGCCGGGTGTGTGTACTGAGGTGAGTTAGACAGGCCGGGTGTGTGTACTGAGGTTAGTTAGACAGGCCGGGTGTGTGTACTGAGATGAGTTAGACAGGCCGGGTGTGTGTACTGAGGTTAGTTCGACAGGCCGGGTGTGTGTACTGAGGTGTGTTAGACAGGCCGGGTGTGTGTACTGAGGTTAGTTAGACAGGCCGGGTGTGTGTACTGAGGTGAGTTAGACAGGCCGGGTGTATGTACTGTGGTTAGTTAGACAGGCCGGGTGTGTGTACTGAGGTGAGTATGACAGGCCGGGTGTGTGCACTGAGGTGTGTTAGACAGGCCGGGTGTGTGTACTGAGGTTAGTTAGACAGGCCGGGTGTGTGTACTGAGGTGAGTATGACAGGCCGGGTGTGTGTACTGAGGTGTGTTAGACAGGCCGGGTGTGTGTACTGAGGTGAGTTAGACAGGCCGGGTGTGTGTACTGAGGTTAGTTAGACAGGCCGGGTGTGTGTACTGAGGTGTGTTAGACATGCCGGGTGTGTGTACTGAGGTGTGTTAGACAGGCTGGGTGTGTGTACTGAGGTGAGTTAGACAGGCCGGGTGTGTGTACTGAGGTGAGTTAGACAGGCTGGGTGTGTGTACTGAGGTGTGTTAGACAGGCCAGGTGTGTGTACTGAGGTTAGTTAGACAGGCCGGGTGTGTGTACTGAGGTGAGTTAGACAGGCCGGGTGTGTGTACTGAGGTTAGTTAGACAGGCCGGGTGTGTGTACTGAGGTTAGTTAGACAGGCCGGGTGTGTGTACTGAGGTTAGTTAGACAGGCCGGGTGTGTGTACTGAGGTGAGTTAGACAGGCCGGGTGTGTGTACTGAGATGAGTTAGACAGGCCGGGTGTGTGTACTGAGGTTAGTTAGACAGGCCGGGTGTGTGTACTGAGGTGAGTTAGACAGGCCGGGTGTGTGTACTGAGATGAGTTAGAGAGGCCGGGTGTGTGTACTGTGGTTAGTTAGACAGGCCGGGTGTGTGTACTGAGGTGAGTTAGACAGGCCGGGTGTGTGTACTGAGATGAGTTAGACAGGCCGGGTGTGTGTACTGAGGTTAGTTAGACAGGCCGGGTGTGTGTACCGAGGTGTGTTAGACATGCCGGGTGTGTGTACTGAGGTGTGTTAGACAGGCTGGATGTGTGTACTGAGGTGAGTTAGACAGGCCGGGTGTGTGTACTGAGGTGAGTTAGACAGGCTGGGTGTGTGTACTGAGGTGTGTTAGACAGGCCAGGTGTGTGTACTGAGGTTAGTTAGACAGGCCGGGTGTGTGTACTGAGGTGAGTTAGACAGGCCGGGTGTGTGTACTGAGGTTAGTTAGACAGGCCGGGTGTGTGTACTGAGGTTAGTTAGACAGGCAGGGTGTGTGTACTGAGATGAGTTAGAGAGGCCGGGTGTATGTACTGAGGTTAGTTAGACAGGCCGGGTGTGTGTACTGAGGTGTGTTAGACAGGCCGGGTGTGTGTACTGAGGTTAGTTAGACAGGCCGGGTGTGTGTACTGAGGTGTGTTAGACAGGCCGGATATGTGTACTGAGGTGTGTTAGACAGGCCGGGTGTGTGTACTGAGGTTAGTTAGACAGGCCGGGTGTGTGTACTGAGGTTAGTTAGACAGGCCGGGTGTGTGTACTGAGGTGAGTTAGACAGGCCGGGTATGTGTACTGAGGTGTGTTAGACAGGCCGGGTGTATGTACTGAGGTTAGTTAGACAGGCCGGGTGTGTGTACTGAGGTGAGTTAGACAGGCCGGGTGTGTGTACTGAGGTTAGTTAGACAGGCCGGGTGTGTGTACTGAGGTGTGTTAGACAGGCCGGGTGTGTTTACTGAGGTGAGTTAGACAGGCCGGGTGTGTGTACTGAGGTTAGTTCGACAGGCCGGGTGTATGTACTGAGGTGAGTTAGACAGGCCGGGTGTGTGTACTGAGGTGAGTTAGACAGGCCGGGTGTGTGTACTGAGATGAGTTAGACAGGCCGCGTGTGTGTACTGAGGTTAGTTAGACAGGCCGGGTGTGTGTACTGAGGTGAGTTAGACAGGCCGGGTGTGTGTACTGAGGTTAGTTAGACAGGCCGGGTGTTTGTACTGAGGTTAGTTAGACAGGCCGGGTGTATGTACTGAGGTGTGTTAGACAGGCCGGGTGTATGTACTGAGGTGAGTTAGACAGGCCGGGTGTGTGTACTGAGTTGTGTTAGACAGGCCGGGTGTGTGTACTGAGGTGAGTTAGACAGGCCGGGTGTGTGTACTGAGGTGAGTTAGACAGGCCGGGTGTGTGTACTGTGGTTAGTTAGACAGGCCGGGTGTGTGTACTGAGGTGAGTTAGACAGGCCGGGTGTGTGTACTGAGTTGTGTTAGACAGGCCGGGTGTGTGTACTGAGGTGAGTTAGACAGGCCGGGTCTGTGTCCTGAGGTTAGTTAGACAGGCTGGGTGTGTGTACTGAGGTGAGTTAGACAGGCCGGGTGTGTGTACTGAGGTGAGTTAGACAGGCCGGTTTTGTGTACTGAGGTTAGTTAGACAGGCCGGGTGTGTGTACGGAGGTTAGTTAGACAGGCCGGGTGTGTGTACTGAGGTTAGTTAGACAGGTCGGGTGTGTGTACTGAGGTGAGTTAGAGAGGCCGGGTGTATGTACTGAGGTTAGTTAGACAGGCCGGGTGTGTGTACTGAGGTGAGTTAGACAGGCCGGGTGTGTGCACTGAGGTTAGTTAGACAGGCAGGGTGTGTGTACTGAGGTGAGTTAGACAGGCCGGGTGTGTGTACTGAGGTGTGTTAGACAGGCCGGGTGTGTGTACTGATGTGAGTTAGACAGGCCGGGTGTGTGTACTGAGTTGTGTTAGACAGGCCGGGTGTGTGTACTGAGGTGAGTTAGACAGGCCGGGTGTGTGTACTGAGGTTAGTTAGACAGGCCGGGTGTGTGTACTGAGATGAGTTAGACAGGCCGGGTGTGTGTACTGAGGTTAGTTCGACAGGCCGGGTGTGTGTACTGAGGTGTGTTAGACAGGCCGGGTGTGTGTACTGAGGTGAGTTAGACAGGCCGGGTGTATGTACTGTGGTTAGTTAGACAGGCCGGGTGTGTGTACTGAGGTGAGTATGACAGGCCGGGTGTGTGCACTGAGGTGTGTTAGACAGGCCGGGTGTGTGTACTGAGGTTAGTTAGACAGGCCGGGTGTGTGTACTGAGGTGAGTATGACAGGCCGGGTGTGTGTACTGAGGTGTGTTAGACAGGCCGGGTGTGTGTACTGAGGTGAGTTAGACAGGCCGGGTGTGTGTACTGAGATGAGTTAGACAGGCCGGGTGTGTGTACTGAGGTTAGTTAGACAGGCCGGGTGTGTGTACTGAGGTGTGTTAGACATGCCAGGTGTGTGGACTGAGGTGTGTTAGACAGGCTGGGTGTGTGTACTGAGGTGAGTTAGACAGGCCGGGTGTGTGTACTGAGGTGAGTTAGACAGGCTGGGTGTGTGTACTGAGGTGTGTTAGACAGGCCAGGTGTGTGTACTGAGGTTAGTTAGACAGGCCGGGTGTGTGTACTGAGGTGAGTTAGACAGGCCGGGTGTGTGTACTGAGGTTAGTTAGACAGGCCGGGTGTGTGTACTGAGGTTAGTTAGACAGGCAGGGTGTGTGTACTGAGATGAGTTAGAGAGGCCGGGTGTGTGTACTGTGGTTAGTTAGACAGGCCGGGTGTGTGTACTGAGGTGAGTTAGACAGGCCGGGTGTGTGTACTGAGATGAGTTAGACAGGCCGGGTGTGTGTACTGAGGTTAGTTAGACAGGCCGGGTGTGTGTACTGAGGTGTGTTAGACATGCCGGGTGTGTGTACTGAGGTGTGTTAGACAGGCTGGGTGTGTGTACTGAGGTGAGTTAGACAGGCCGGGTGTGTGTACTGAGGTGAGTTAGACAGGCTGGGTGTGTGTACTGAGGTGTGTTAGACAGGCCAGGTGTGTGTACTGAGGTTAGTTAGACAGGCCGGGTGTGTGTACTGAGGTGAGTTAGACAGGCCGGGTGTGTGTACTGAGGTTAGTTAGACAGGCCGGGTGTGTGTACTGAGGTTAGTTAGACAGGCAGGGTGTGTGTACTGAGATGAGTTAGAGAGGCCGGGTGTATGTACTGAGGTTAGTTAGACAGGCCGGGTGTGTGTACTGAGGTGTGTTAGACAGGCCGGGTGTGTGTACTGAGGTTAGTTAGACAGGCCGGGTGTGTGTACTGAGGTGTGTTAGACAGGCCGGGTGTGTGTACTGAGGTGAGTTAGACAGGCCGGGTGTGTGTACTGAGGTTAGTTAGACAGGCCGGGTGTGTGTACTGAGATGAGTTAGACAGGCCGGGTGTGTGTACTGAGGTTAGTTAGACAGGCCGGGTGTGTGTACTGTGGTTAGTTAGACAGGCCGGGTGTGTGTACTGAGGTGAGTTAGACAGGCCGGGTGTGTGTACTGTGGTTAGTTAGACAGGCCGGGTGTGTGTACTGAGGTGAGTTAGACAGGCCGGGTGTGTGTACTGAGTTGTGTTAGACAGGCCGGGTGTGTGTACTGAGGTGAGTTAGACAGGCCGGGTGTGTGTACTGAGGTTAGTTAGACAGGCCGGGTGTGTGTACTGAGATGAGTTAGACAGGCCGGGTGTGTGTACTGAGGTTATTTCGACAGGCCGGGTGTGTGTACTGAGGTGTGTTAGACAGGCCGGGTGTGTGTACTGAGGTTAGTTAGACAGGCCGGGTGTGTGTACTGAGGTGAGTTAGACAGGCCGGGTGTATGTACTGTGGTTAGTTAGACAGGCCGGGTGTGTGTACTGAGGTGAGTATGACAGGCCGGGTGTGTGCACTGAGGTGTGTTAGACAGGCCGGGTGTGTGTACTGAGGTTAGTTAGACAGGCCGGGTGTGTGTACTGAGGTGAGTATGACAGGCCGGGTGTGTGTACTGAGGTGTGTTAGACAGGCCGGGTGTGTGTACTGAGGTGAGTTAGACAGGCCGGGTGTGTGTACTGAGGTTAGTTAGACAGGCCGGGTGTGTGTACTGAGGTGTGTTAGACATGCCGGGTGTGTGTACTGAGGTGTGTTAGACAGGCGGGGTGTGTGTACTGAGGTGAGTTAGACAGGCCGGGTGTGTGTACTGAGGTGAGTTAGACAGGCTGGGTGTGTGTACTGAGGTGTGTTAGACAGGCCAGGTGTGTGTACTGAGGTTAGTTAGACAGGCCGGGTGTGTGTACTGAGGTGAGTTAGACAGGCCGGGTGTGTGTACTGAGGTTAGTTAGACAGGCCGGGTGTGTGTACTGAGGTTAGTTAGACAGGCCGGGTGTGTGTACTGAGGTTAGTTAGACAGGCCGGGTGTGTGTACTGAGGTGAGTTAGACAGGCCGGGTGTGTGTACTGAGATGAGTTAGACAGGCCGGGTGTGTGTACTGAGGTTAGTTAGACAGGCCGGGTGTGTGTACTGAGGTGAGTTAGACAGGCCGGGTGTGTGTACTGAGATGAGTTAGAGAGGCCGGGTGTGTGTACTGTGGTTAGTTAGACAGGCCGGGTGTGTGTACTGAGGTGAGTTAGACAGGCCGGGTGTGTGTACTGAGATGAGTTAGACAGGCCGGGTGTGTGTACTGAGGTTAGTTAGACAGGCCGGGTGTGTGTACCGAGGTGTGTTAGACATGCCGGGTGTGTGTACTGAGGTGTGTTAGACAGGCTGGGTGTGTGTACTGAGGTGAGTTAGACAGGCCGGGTGTGTGTACTGAGGTGAGTTAGACAGGCTGGGTGTGTGTACTGAGGTGTGTTAGACAGGCCAGGTGTGTGTACTGAGGTTAGTTAGACAGGCCGGGTGTGTGTACTGAGGTGAGTTAGACAGGCCGGGTGTGTGTACTGAGGTTAGTTAGACAGGCAGGGTGTGTGTACTGAGATGAGTTAGAGAGGCCGGGTGTATGTACTGAGGTTAGTTAGACAGGCCGGGTGTGTGTACTGAGGTGTGTTAGACAGGCCGGGTGTGTGTACTGAGGTTAGTTAGACAGGCCGGGTGTGTGTACTGAGGTGTGTTAGACAGGCCGGATATGTGTACTGAGGTGTGTTAGACAGGCCGGGTGTGTGTACTGAGGTTAGTTAGACAGGCCGGGTGTGTGTACTGAGGTTAGTTAGACAGGCCGGGTGTGTGTACTGAGGTGAGTTAGACAGGCCGGGTATGTGTACTGAGGTGTGTTAGACAGGCCGGGTGTATGTACTGAGGTTAGTTAGACAGGCCGGGTGTGTGTACTGAGGTGAGTTAGACAGGCCGGGTGTGTGTACTGAGGTTAGTTAGACAGGCCGGGTGTGTGTACTGAGGTGTGTTAGACAGGCCGGGTGTGTTTACTGAGGTGAGTTAGACAGGCCGGGTGTGTGTACTGAGGTTAGTTCGACAGGCCGGGTGTATGTACTGAGGTGAGTTAGACAGGCCGGGTGTGTGTACTGAGGTGAGTTAGACAGGCCGGGTGTGTGTACTGAGATGAGTTAGACAGGCCGCGTGTGTGTACTGAGGTTAGTTAGACAGGCCGGGTGTGTGTACTGAGGTGAGTTAGACAGGCCGGGTGTGTGTACTGAGGTTAGTTAGACAGGCCGGGTGTATGTACTGAGGTTAGTTAGACAGGCCGGGTGTATGTACTGAGGTGTGTTAGACAGGCCGGGTGTATGTACTGAGGTGAGTTAGACAGGCCGGGTGTGTGTACTGAGTTGTGTTAGACAGGCCGGGTGTGTGTACTGAGGTGAGTTAGACAGGCCGGGTGTGTGTACTGAGGTGAGTTAGACAGGCCGGGTGTGTGTACTGTGGTTAGTTAGACAGGCCGGGTGTGTGTACTGAGGTGAGTTAGACAGGCCGGGTGTGTGTACTGAGTTGTGTTAGACAGGCCGGGTGTGTGTACTGAGGTGAGTTAGACAGGCCGGGTCTGTGTCCTGAGGTTAGTTAGACAGGCTGGGTGTGTGTATTGAGGTGAGTTAGACAGGCCGGGTGTGTGTACTGAGGTGAGTTAGACAGGCCGGTTTTGTGTACTGAGGTTAGTTAGACAGGCCGGGTGTGTGTACGGAGGTTAGTTAGACAGGCCGGGTGTGTGTACTGAGGTTAGTTAGACAGGTCGGGTGTGTGTACTGAGGTGAGTTAGAGAGGCCGGGTGTATGTACTGAGGTTAGTTAGACAGGCCGGGTGTGTGTACTGAGGTGAGTTAGACAGGCCGGGTGTGTGTACTGAGGTTAGTTAGACAGGCAGGGTGTGTGTACTGAGGTGAGTTAGACAGGCCGGGTGTGTGTACTGAGGTGTGTTAGACAGGCCGGGTGTGTGTACTGATGTGAGTTAGACAGGCCGGGTGTGTGTACTGTGGTTAGTTAGACAGGCCGGGTGTGTGTACTGAGGTGAGTTAGACAGGCCGGGTGTGTGTACTGAGTTGTGTTAGACAGGCCGGGTGTGTGTACTGAGGTGAGTTAGACAGGCCGGGTGTGTGTACTGAGGTTAGTTAGACAGGCCGGGTGTGTGTACTGAGATGAGTTAGACAGGCCGGGTGTGTGTACTGAGGTTAGTTCGACAGGCCGGGTGTGTGTACTGAGGTGTGTTAGACAGGCCGGGTGTGTGTACTGAGGTTAGTTAGACAGGCCGGGTGTGTGTACTGAGGTGAGTTAGACAGGCCGGGTGTATGTACTGTGGTTAGTTAGACAGGCCGGGTGTGTGTACTGAGGTGAGTATGACAGGCCGGGTGTGTGCACTGAGGTGTGTTAGACAGGCCGGGTGTGTGTACTGAGGTTAGTTAGACAGGCCGGGTGTGTGTACTGAGGTGAGTATGACAGGCCGGGTGTGTGTACTGAGGTGTGTTAGACAGGCCGGGTGTGTGTACTGAGGTGAGTTAGACAGGCCGGGTGTGTGTACTGAGATGAGTTAGACAGGCCGGGTGTGTGTACTGAGGTTAGTTAGACAGGCCGGGTGTGTGTACTGAGGTGTGTTAGACATGCCAGGTGTGTGTACTGAGGTGTGTTAGACAGGCTGGGTGTGTGTACTGAGGTGAGTTAGACAGGCCGGGTGTGTGTACTGAGGTGAGTTAGACAGGCTGGGTGTGTGTACTGAGGTGTGTTAGACAGGCCAGGTGTGTGTACTGAGGTTAGTTAGACAGGCCGGGTGTGTGTACTGAGGTGAGTTAGACAGGCCGGGTGTGTGTACTGAGGTTAGTTAGACAGGCCGGGTGTGTGTACTGAGGTTAGTTAGACAGGCAGGGTGTGTGTACTGAGATGAGTTAGAGAGGCCGGGTGTGTGTACTGTGGTTAGTTAGACAGGCCGGGTGTGTGTACTGAGGTGAGTTAGACAGGCCGGGTGTGTGTACTGAGATGAGTTAGACAGGCCGGGTGTGTGTACTGAGGTTAGTTAGACAGGCCGGGTGTGTGTACTGAGGTGTGTTAGACATGCCGGGTGTGTGTACTGAGGTGTGTTAGACAGGCTGGGTGTGTGTACTGAGGTGAGTTAGACAGGCCGGGTGTGTGTACTGAGGTGAGTTAGACAGGCTGGGTGTGTGTACTGAGGTGTGTTAGACAGGCCAGGTGTGTGTACTGAGGTTAGTTAGACAGGCCGGGTGTGTGTACTGAGGTGAGTTAGACAGGCCGGGTGTGTGTACTGAGGTTAGTTAGACAGGCCGGGTGTGTGTACTGAGGTTAGTTAGACAGGCAGGGTGTGTGTACTGAGATGAGTTAGAGAGGCCGGGTGTATGTACTGAGGTTAGTTAGACAGGCCGGGTGTGTGTACTGAGGTGTGTTAGACAGGCCGGGTGTGTGTACTGAGGTTAGTTAGACAGGCCGGGTGTGTGTACTGAGGTGTGTTAGACAGGCCGGGTATGTGTACTGAGGTGTGTTAGACAGGCCGGGTGTGTGTACTGAGGTTAGTTAGACAGGCCGGGTGTGTGTACTGAGGTTAGTTAGACAGGCCGGGTGTGTGTACTGAGGTGAGTTAGACAGGCCGGGTGTGTGTACTGAGTTGTGTTAGACAGGCCGGGTGTGTGTACTGAGGTGAGTTAGACAGGCCGGGTGTGTGTACTGAGGTTAGTTAGACAGGCCGGGTGTGTGTACTGAGATGAGTTAGACAGGCCGGGTGTGTGTACTGAGGTTAGTTCGACAGGCCGGGTGTGTGTACTGAGGTGTGTTAGACAGGCCGGGTGTGTGTACTGAGGTTAGTTAGACAGGCCGGGTGTGTGTACTGAGGTGAGTTAGACAGGCCGGGTGTATGTACTGTGGTTAGTTAGACAGGCCGGGTGTGTGTACTGAGGTGAGTATGACAGGCCGGGTGTGTGCACTGAGGTGTGTTAGACAGGCCGGGTGTGTGTACTGAGGTTAGTTAGACAGGCCGGGTGTGTGTACTGAGGTGAGTATGACAGGCCGGGTGTGTGTACTGAGGTGTGTTAGACAGGCCGGGTGTGTGTACTGAGGTGAGTTAGACAGGCCGGGTGTGTGTACTGAGATGAGTTAGACAGGCCGGGTGTGTGTACTGAGGTTAGTTAGACAGGCCGGGTGTGTGTACTGAGGTGTGTTAGACATGCCGGGTGTGTGTACTGAGGTGTGTTAGACAGGCTGGGTGTGTGTACTGAGGTGAGTTAGACAGGCCGGGTGTGTGTACTGAGGTGAGTTAGACAGGCTGGGTGTGTGTACTGAGGTGTGTTAGACAGGCCAGGTGTGTGTACTGAGGTTAGTTAGACAGGCCGGGTGTGTGTACTGAGGTTAGTTAGACAGGCCGGGTGTGTGTACTGAGGTTAGTTAGACAGGCAGGGTGTGTGTACTGAGATGAGTTAGAGAGGCCGGGTGTGTGTACTGTGGTTAGTTAGACAGGCCGGGTGTGTGTACTGAGGTGAGTTAGACAGGCCGGGTGTGTGTACTGAGATGAGTTAGACAGGCCGGGTGTGTGTACTGAGGTTAGTTAGACAGGCCGGGTGTGTGTACTGAGGTGTGTTAGACATGCCGGGTGTGTGTACTGAGGTGTGTTAGACAGGCTGGGTGTGTGTACTGAGGTGAGTTAGACAGGCCGGGTGTGTGTACTGAGGTGAGTTAGACAGGCTGGGTGTGTGTACTGAGGTGTGTTAGACAGGCCAGGTGTGTGTACTGAGGTTAGTTAGACAGGCCGGGTGTGTGTACTGAGGTGAGTTAGACAGGCCGGGTGTGTGTACTGAGGTTAGTTAGACAGGCCGGGTGTGTGTACTGAGGTTAGTTAGACAGGCAGGGTGTGTGTACTGAGATGAGTTAGAGAGGCCGGGTGTATGTACTGAGGTTAGTTAGACAGGCCGGGTGTGTGTACTGAGGTGTGTTAGACAGGCCGGGTGTGTGTACTGAGGTTAGTTAGACAGGCCGGGTGTGTGTACTGAGGTGTGTTAGACAGGCCGGGTATGTGTACTGAGGTGTGTTAGACAGGCCGGGTGTGTGTACTGAGGTTAGTTAGACAGGCCGGGTGTGTGTACTGAGGTTAGTTAGACAGGCCGGGTGTGTGTACTGAGGTGAGTTAGACAGGCCGGGTATGTGTACTGAGGTGTGTTAGACAGGCCGGGTGTATGTACTGAGGTTAGTTAGACAGGCCGGGTGTGTGTACTGAGGTGAGTTAGACAGGCCGGGTGTGTGTACTGAGGTTAGTTAGACAGGCCGGGTGTGTGTACTGAGGTGTGTTAGACAGGCCGGGTGTGTTTACTGAGGTGAGTTAGACAGGCCGGGTGTGTGTACTGAGGTTAGTTCGACAGGCCGGGTGTATGTACTGAGGTGAGTTAGACAGGCCGGGTGTGTGTACTGAGGTGAGTTAGACAGGCCGGGTGTGTGTACTGAGATGAGTTAGACAGGCCGCGTGTGTGTACTGAGGTTAGTTAGACAGGCCGGGTGTGTGTACTGAGGTGAGTTAGACAGGCCGGGTGTGTGTACTGAGGTTAGTTAGACAGGCCGGGTGTATGTACTGAGGTTAGTTAGACAGGCCGGGTGTATGTACTGAGGTGTGTTAGACAGGCCGGGTGTATGTACTGAGGTGAGTTAGGCCGGGTGTGTGTACTGAGTTGTGTTAGACAGGCCGGGTGTGTGTACTGAGGTGAGTTAGACAGGCCGGGTGTGTGTACTGAGGTGAGTTAGACAGGCCGGGTGTGTGTACTGTGGTTAGTTAGACAGGCCGGGTGTGTGTACTGAGGTGAGTTAGACAGGCCGGGTGTGTGTACTGAGTTGTGTTAGACAGGCCGGGTGTGTGTACTGAGGTGAGTTAGACAGGCCGGGTGTGTGTACTGAGGTTAGTTAGACAGGCCGGGTGTGTGTACTGAGATGAGTTAGACAGGCCGGGTCTGTGTCCTGAGGTTAGTTAGACAGGCTGGGTGTGTGTACTGAGGTGAGTTAGACAGGCCGGGTGTGTGTACTGAGGTGAGTTAGACAGGCCGGTTTTGTGTACTGAGGTTAGTTAGACAGGCCGGGTGTGTGTACGGAGGTTAGTTAGACAGGCCGGGTGTGTGTACTGAGGTTAGTTAGACAGGTCGGGTGTGTGTACTGAGGTGAGTTAGAGAGGCCGGGTGTATGTACTGAGGTTAGTTGGACAGGCCGGGTGTGTGTACTGAGGTGAGTTAGACAGGCCGGGTGTGTGTACTGAGGTTAGTTAGACAGGCAGGGTGTGTGTACTGAGGTGAGTTAGACAGGCCGGGTGTGTGTACTGAGGTGTGTTAGACAGGCCGGGTGTGTGTACTGATGTGAGTTAGACAGGCCGGGTGTGTGTACTGAGGTTAGTTAGACAGGCCGGGTGTGTGTACTGAGGTGTGTTAGACAGGCCGGGTGTGTGTACTGAGGTGAGTTAGACAGGCCGGGTGTGTGTACTGAGCTGAGTTAGACAGACCGGGTGTGTGTACTGAGGTGAGTTAGACAGGCCGGGTGTGTGTACTGAGGTGAGTTAGACAGGCCGGGTGTGTGCACTGAGGTGAGTTAGACAGGCCGGGTGTATGTACTGAGGTGAGTTAGACAGGCCGGGTGTGTGTACTGAGGTGAGTTAGACAGGCCGGGTGTGTGTACTGAGGTGTGTTAGACAGGCCGGGTGTGTGTACTGAGGTGAGTTAGACAGGCTGGGTGTGTGTACTGTGGTGAGTTAGACAGGCTGGGTGTGTGTACTGAGGTTAGTTAGACAGGCCGGGTGTGTATACTGATGTTAGTTAGACAGGCCGGGTGTGTGTACTGAGGTGAGTTAGACAGGCAGGGTGTGTGTACTGAGGTTAGTTAGACAGGCCGGGTGTGTGTACTGAGGTGAGTTAGACAGGCCGGGTGTGTGTACTGAGGTTAGTTAGACAGGCCGGGTGTGTGTACTGAGGTGTGTTAGACAGGCCGGGTGTGTGTACTGAGGTTAGTTAGACAGGCCGGGTGTGTATACTGATGTTAGTTAGACAGGCCGGGTGTGTGTACTGAGGTGAGTTAGACAGGCAGGGTGTGTGTACTGAGGTTAGTTAGACAGGCCGGGTGTGTGTACTGAGGTGAGTTAGACAGGCCGGGTGTGTGTACTGAGGTTAGTTAGACAGGCCGGGTGTGTGTACTGAGGTGTGTTAGACAGGCCGGGTGTGTGTACTGAGGTTAGTTAGACAGGCCGGGTGTGTGTACTGAGGTGTGTTAGACAGGCCGGGTGTGTGTACTGAGGTGTGTTAGACAGGCCGGGTGTGTGTACTGAGGTGAGTTAGACAGGCCGGGTGTGTGTACTGAGGTGTGTTAGACAGGCCGGGTGTGTGTACTGAGGTGTGTTAGACAGGCCGGGTGTGTGTACTGAGGTGAGTTAGACAGGCTGGGTGTGTGTACTGTGGTGAGTTAGACAGGCCGGGTGTGTGTACTGAGGTGTGTTAGACAGGCCGGGTGTGTGTTCCCATAGAACATCAAGCTTGATTTCAATGAGCACCTCGCTCCTGGTGGAACGCTATCTGATGTAAACGGGAGAAATGACATCTCGAAGCTAATCTCCTTGAATATTAATGAAGGACTGGAGACCTGCTGGCTCTCAGCATCCAGGGAAGATCCCACACTGCAGCAGCACGTACTGCATGCCCCCTCCTCGAGTGACACTGAAGCTGGAGCCATGTTGCAAGAAAGAGTGCGAGGGATATATCGAGAGACAGAGAGCGAGGCAGAGAGAGAGAGAGAGAGAGAAGGGTGGGACAAGCACAGGGTTTGAATGGGATGGAGTGTAATGTCTAATCAGCGCAATACCACATACTGCCAGCAGCTGGTGCCAGTGAGCCACCTCTGATCACAAACCCCCCCAGAGAGCTGTCCCTCAACCTGCTCCTCTCTCTGTCCATGGCCTCTGTTCGATTGCTGCCCTCGTCCACCCTCCCCTTCTACACCGGTCCCACCCCTCAATCCACCTCATCCCTGATCACTGCGCCTGAGGGACCCCCCAGCCTGAAAGAGGGGTGAGGGGGAGTGCGTCGTGGGCAGTCGATATCACTGATCCGTGGAGGACCACAGTGCAGGAAAAATGTCCATCAGGTCTGAGCTGAGTAACCACACCCACCAAACCCCCCTAATCCCATTTTCCAGCTGTCTGTCTGCCAAGTGCACATCAAAATACGTCCTCAGTGTTCTGGGGTTTCTGTCTCTCCCACTCTCAGTGAGCCGCAGATTGCCACCAGACCCTGGGTGAAAGCGATTTTCCTCACATCCCCTCTCACCATCCTGCCCCCATACCGTCCATCTGCTCCCCCACTCAGGGGCAAAGGTTCCTGTCAGTCTCCCTCCGTCTACGCCCCTCATCTCAATCGCCCCTCCCCTCAGTCTTGTCTGCTGTCAGGAAGACCACACCGGTCCGTCCAATCTCTCTCTGTCACTGAGTCTCTCCGGCCCAGGCTACACCCTGGTAAATCTCCTCTGCATCCTCCCCCCAGTATAACCACTGCCCTCCTGTAGTTCCAGAACTGCACACAACGCTCTCACTGTGGCTCAGTTCAGTATCACTCCTCAGCCCAGTGCCTCAGCTGATAAAGGTGAGCCTCCCATATGCCTTGTTCACCCCTCTATCCTCATGTCCTGCTCCCTTCAGGGACTGGTGTGAATGTACCCCAAGGTCCCTCTGATCCTCAGGGTGCTTCCCAGCATTCCCCTGTTCATCCCAGCATTCCCCTGCCTCGTTTGTCCTGGTCTCACGCTTATCCGGATTGAATTCCACTCATCGGTCGATCTGACCAGCCTGTCGGTACCTTCCTGTCATCCAAGGCTATCCTCCTCAGCGTTTATCACCCACCAAACGTACTTTTACGTTCAAGCCTGACTCATGTGTACATGCCCCGTCACTGATCCCTGCGGAATCCTCCCAGAGCAGGTGGAAAGGCAGCCTTCCCAATGCCCTCTGCTTCCCGACGCCGAGGACGGTCTGGATCCAATTTGCCAAATTTTCCTTCGGCCCTTGCGTTTGCTGTTGGTTTCCCACCAGGCAAACCAATTCTGATACATCGCCCTCATCTACCCGGTCAGCTCTCTGAGAAAAGCTTCCATCAAGACATGACCTTCCTTTAAGGCCGTGCTGAAAGCGCTGGACTAATCCCTGCCTCTCCAAATGCACGTTAACTCTGTCCCGGAGGTATGGCAGGAGGCTAATCGTCCTGTTGGCAGGTCCCTATCCAATTGATCCCACTCTGTAGCCCCTGCCAGTCTTTCCTCACTAACTATTTAACGACTTCTGTCTTGAATTGCTACAATTAAATCTAACTGTCCTTTCACACAGCGCATTCCTGATCGCAGCAAGTCAAAACTCATCTCCTCGGGCCTTCAGACCTCTCTCTCCCCAGTGACTGAACCCTCTGGCAGTGGAGTTGGACTCTGTTTATCAATTGGATGCTGATTGTGGCAATCCCATTGTAGTCCATTTTATCTTAGCCGGCCTGGCACACTCTCCTCATTCCTGATGAAGGGCTCTGGCCCGAAACGTCGAATTTCCTGTTCCTTGGATGCTGCCTGACCTGCTGCGCTTTAACCAGCAACACATTTTCAGCTGTGGTAATCCCATGGCAGTAATGGCTGCCTTGATCTATCCTTCTCACAGAAGGGTGACCTTGGTATCGTGGCTAAGCTGTTAGTCTAATAGCTCAGAGCCCCATGCTAGTGTTCAGACGATGTGGGTTCAAATCTCCCTGTGATATGCTGTAGATTTTGAAGTCAGTGAAGTCCTGTACCCTAAAAGGAAAAAAATAATAGTGACTATGTCGATTGTCATTTTAAAAAAATCCGTCTGGTTAATTCTCACCCTTTCAGGAAGGAAACCTACTCTCCTGAGCTGCTCTGAGCTATGTCTGACGTCAGAGTCCCAGTCATGTGATTGACAGTTAACTGACATCTGGGCAACTTAGGATCTGGAATAAATATCAAGAATACTGAGAGGTCCGGAGTGGATGTGGGGAAGATGTTTCCACTGGTGGGAGAGACTAGGGACTGAGGGCACAGCCTCAGAGTGAAGGGCCAAGATGAGGAGGAATTTCTCCACAGAGGGTGGGGGATGTGTGGGACCCATTGCCTCAGCACGCTGTGGCAGCCGAGACCTTGAGTGCCTTTAAGATAGCGAGAGAGGGATAGTTTCTTGATGAGTAAGGGGATCAAGGTTTATGGGAGAAGGCAAGAGCGTGTGGTTGAGAAACACATCAGCCATGATCGAATGGCAGAATAGATTCAATGGGCCGAATGGCCGAATTCTGCTGTTCTACCCTGATGGTCTAAATACTAATCTAGGCAGCGACACCCACATCTCTGAGCAAGTGAAGCAACAGTCACTCAAAGCACTGAATTGCTGAGACTGATTCTAATTGTTTGTCTCTGGTTAGTTCTTCCCCAAGGCGTCAGAGGCTGTCGTTCACACCAGGTGCAGGCAGCAACAATACCTTCACCTCTCGTGGACGCAGACTGTCCCGATGAGTCTGTCAAACCTCCATTCGTGTCCCTCGGTTGTGAGGAGGATTAATCCCAACGTCTCCTGTGTCTGCACGGAGCTGATCCCTACCTGTATCCCGGGAACATGGCCTAGACTCTCTCTGAGGCCTGGGGCCTTGCTGTTAAAGTGTGGTACCCGTGCAGAGCTGAGAAACAGAGAAACGCAGGGACAGGATGGGCTGCTTGGTCCTTCGAGCCTGCTCCACTATTTGTTATCATGACCGATCAGCCACTACAACTCAGAAACCTCCTGAGTTCCACAGCCAGCCTGTCAGGATAATAACCTCTTTGCTTTTGGACTTTCTGATCTGGCTTATCTAGGGTTACAATGACCCAGGTTTGGGGGAGGTTTTGATCTTGTAACGTGGTCTCTGTGGTCAAAGTATCCCAGCATTCTTTGCTTTGCCAAGTTAGCCAGATGACGGAGGAAAAGGAGGATCCACTCGGTTTGTGACTTTTACTAAATCGAGCTGAACATCGGGTCAGAGAGATGTACAGCACGGAAAACAGACCCTTCGGTCCAACCCATCCATGCCGACCAGATATCCTAAATTAATCTAGCCCCATTTGCCAGCACCCGGCCCATATCGCTCTAAACCCTTCCTATTCATATACCCATCCAGATGCCTTTTAAATGCTGTAATTGTACCAGCCTCCACCACTTCCTCTGGCAACTTATTCCATACACGCACCACCCTCTGCATGAAAATGTTGCCTCTTGGATCACCTTTATATCTTTCCACTCCCACCTTAAACCTATGCCCTCTAGTTTTGGACTCTCCATCCCCAGAGAAAAGACCTTGTCTATTTACCCTACTCATGCCCCTCATGGTTTTATAAACCTCTTTGAGGTCACCCCTCAGCCTCCGACGCTCCAGGGAAAACAGCCCCAGCCTGTTCAGCCTCTCCCTGTAGCTCAAACCCTCCAACCCTGGCAACAGCCTTGTAAATCTTTTCTGAACCCTTTCAAGTTTCACAACATCCTTCCCATGGCAGGGAGACCGTCAAACGCAGCACCAACAGGACCGTACAGTCAGGCTGTCATGTGAAACCTGCCATTAGGCCCACAAAATAAAGCCAAGCCTGTGCAGCGAGGTGTAGGCAGGGAGGTCAGAGAAGAGGCATAGGCCTCAATATGTTCCCATGGCAACACTCACTAAGTCTGCCCAAGAATGTTGAATTGTCCTCCGAAGGAGTTGGATTTCACCTCAATTATTCTTAAGCAAGTTCACTTCATCTCACCCGGTCAGCTCAGTCCAAGTAAGTCTTTTGCAGGGACCCAACAGAGAGAGAAAGTGAGTGAATGTTTCAAATTCAGTAATCCTTCTTCAGAACCGGACTTGAAACATTCACTCTCTCTCCACACATGCTGCTGGGCTCCCCCAGCAATTTCTGCTTTTGACTCAGATCTCCAGCAGCTGCACCTTTTTGTTGTGTTGTTCTGTTTCATTTGGGAATCGTTTTACCCCGGGAGTGCCCACCGCCTCTCCCCATCCGGACTCGGAAATACACCGCCGTTCCTTCAGGGTGGCTGGGTCTGAGTCCTGGGATTCACTCTGTAACTCGGTGGACCCTTTAGCAATCTCTGTATTTGCCTGTCCCCCCTTTCTCTCTGTCAAGTATAGACAGCGTCTCCATGTGCTCTCTTCAGTCCTTTCCCCCAGCACCAGCATGTGCCCTTTCACCCCCCCCCTGAACACAGCCCACCATCAGCAGTATTAATGTCTCCCTTCCCCAGTTACTTTCCGATCGCAGGTTCCGAACCCAAAACTCTGTTTTCTCCCCAACACTGCCAGGGTTGCTGAGTTTCTCCAGCACTTTCTGTTTATTGTTTTGTTTCAGACTTACTCTTTTGGTAGTCTGGTCGATTGGTCCCCTTTTTAAACTTCGATCTCTCAGAACTGGGGAGAGAGGCATCCACAAGTGCTCGGATCTTTCTGGAACTAACCGTGAGGGAGAGGGAGCAGGGAAGGGGTGACCCAGCTCATGCCCCTGCACCCGGGAGTGTTGTGGCTTGGGAATGAAGACTCTGGAACTGTCACAACTTGTCTAAGTCCTGGTTTCAAACCTGATAAATCATCGACTTTCCTCTTCTCTCCCCTCCTCATTCTTGGAGGACGCTTGGCCTCCAAAAAACTGAGCTTCAAGGCTGCTTTGAGCTTCGTAGTCTCCAGTATTGCCCACTTCTCTTTCATGCAATTGCCACAGGCCATTTGGCCCATCGAGTCCACACCAACCCTCGGTAGGGCAACCCGCCCAATCCCTGTGTTTGCCAAGGCCAATCCACCTCACCGACAGAATGTTGCCTGGTCTGGAGGAAAGGCCTTATGAGGAAAGGCTGAGGGACTTGAGTCTGTTTTCATTAGACAGAAGGTTGAGAGGAGACTTAATGGAGGCATATAACGTAATCAGAGGGTGGGTGGGCCGGGAGAGCCTTATTCCTTGGATGACACACGGGGACATAGCTTTAAACTGAGGGGTGATCGATATAGGACAGATGTCAGAGGTAGGTTCTTTACTCAGAGTAGTAGGGGTGTGGAATGCTCTGCCTGTAACAATAGTAGACTCACCAACTTTAAGGGCATTTAAATGATCATTGGATAGACACATGGAATAGAGTAGATTAGGTGGGCTTCAGATTGGCAAAACATTGAGGGCTGAAGGGCCTGTACTGCTCTCTGTACCCATCTCTGATACTATGGGCACTTGGTAACTTGGCCAATCCACCTCGCCTGCACGTCTTTGGACTGTGGGAGGAATCCCGCAGACAGGGGGAGAATGTGTAAATTCCACGCGGACAGTCACCTGAAGCTGGAAACTGAACCCGGGGGCTGTGAGACAGCAGTGCTAACCACTGAGCCACGACGTCATCCCCCAGTAGCTTCTAGGTGGTGTTTATCAGCGTCACCCCTTCCCTTTAACATGAGCAAGGAGTCCAAGTGACACCAGAAGAAAAACTGGTTCATGTCCCACTTTCTCTGCTGTTAGCAGGGGGGATTAAAAATGATCCCAGCCATAATCCCCAACACGCAATTATTAAACACAGGTTGTTTGAAGTCGACAAAAAAGAAGGTGACTTTTTGATAAGAAAGGTTGGCAGTGATTTTATTCAAATGTTTTTAAATTCCATTTGATGCTTTCTCACTGACTGAAAGCTCCTCAAAGAAACCACAGATTTTCAGTGACCCACTTGCCAGTCTCTCGCTACCCACTGTGAGGGCGAGATCTCTGCTTGGCAACACGTTGTGCTGGCACGGAGAAATTCGGCTATGTTCCCCCATCCCTGGGAAACGGGACACCCAGCACCATTCCCAAATTCTCCACCGTCTGCGACCAGGATCTGGGCTCCGTACTGTGGGAGCTCCAGTGTGTTGGTGGAAATGAGGGGGCTGTTGGGACGCATGGGTGTGTCAGAGTAAAGTGTGTGAACAAACAGGAAAATGGTTTCTCATTCTCGGGTGGTGGGTGGGGGGGGGAGGGGTGGGAGTGGAATCTTTCTGCCTTCCCCTCCACAACTCCCTTCCCCCCACACACACTGCCCTCCCCTCCCCCCCTCCATCTCCCCCATCTCACGGCTACTCACCCTCAGCACCCTCTTACCGAGAACGAGGCAAGAGGACACTAACAAAGGGCGAGTTTCCTGGCCAGGGCCACTGAATGGTCACACGGCGCAGTACATTCAGCCCCTACGTCCATGCTAGCCCCTTACAGGAAACAACGTAGCCGATCCCACACCGCCTCAGTCTTCCTCTGTGGTGCATGGATTCACTTCTCTGAAGACGGACAGGAAAGTTCAAGTGTGGAACCAGGTAAAATTGAATTGCTGCTGTCTTCTGTCCACTTTCCTGCCCACGTCGGAAACTCCGATGGTAACTAAACACTTGCGGAAGTAAACAGAGACCTCTGGTACATGAGTACTCAGACAGAGAGTGAAACCTCCATGGGCCACAGCAATAGGCAAATGAGAACCTACTCGGAATTTGCAAAACCACTGCTTCCTGACTCTGAACGTCCCTCTGAAATGGCCAAGACACTCAGTTCAGGGCCGGTGAGGGATGGGAAACCGACACTTGTAATGCCCAGGATGTCCACATTGGCCAGAGGCTGAACAGGTTGGAATTCTGTTCACACGGAGTTTTCGGAGGATGGGAGGTGATCTCATTGATACAAGGATTCCTCATGAGCTTGACAGGGTCAGTGCTGGGAGGACATTTCCCCCTGTCATGGGACAGGCCAGGACCAGAGGGCACAGTCTCAGAACGAAGGGGCACCAAGCTCAGAACGAGATGAGGAGCAATGTCTTCACTCAGAGGGTTGGAGCTCCTTTCTGCGTCGAGCTGTGGGGGCTGAGACCTTGTGTCGATGAAAGGCTGAGATAGATAGCCGGGGAAATAAGGATTATGGGGAAGAGGCAGGAAAGTGAGGAATATTGGATCAGCCACGATCTTATTGGATGGTGGAACAGTCTTGATAGGCCAAAGGGCCTATTCCTAGTCTTTACGGTCACTTTCCATGAACTTTAATGAGGAGAGAAGCGAACAAACCATAACTGGGGTGAGCGACGTGGGGTGGGAGAGGTCATCTGAGCACGAGCAGTCTCATGTGAGATAATAAATACCCAGAATCTAGCAGTTGGATCGAATAGCCTAAGCTCCCATGCTGTAAAGGTCTGTGACAATGTTGCCTGAGTTACAGCCTCCTGTAGTGGGAAGCAAGGGATGGTACAGAAAAGCACTGCTGCTTCCTTGTTGCCAGAGCTGTGGGACCTGTTCTGACTTGGCCTGCAATACAGAGAAATTCAAAGTGAAATTTTCTCCCCCACCCCCACACACACACACACACACACACACACACACACACACAAGCCCAAAGGAGGCTGAGCCACAACAGACCGGGACCTTGAGATTTCACCTGGCCGTTTGTCCTCAGGCTCTCAGTCGGAAACATTGCCGAAGATCGCAGCCTGTACTGGGGCTGAGAACATCAGGGATGGAGGCAGAATTCCCCACCCACAGTGTCCTTTCCACTCACTAGAGAAGCTTCGAATTACTCAGCTCTGCAGCCCTGCCATCTCATGTGAGCAAAGGAGTTTTACTCCAGTGAGTAATTAACAGGAATCTACATGCCGAGCTGAGGTGATGCGTAGGTTTTTTTTAGAAAGTTGAAGTTGACAGAGGTGCCTACGATCTGTGGTCAACCTCAAAAAAAACATACGAACACCAGGCCTCTCACCTACGTGTTTACTGCAGGCCCTGGCACTAACATTTTAATCAGTCCAACAATGAGCAGATGGGGTGGAACTGCTGAGAGCAAATACTTCTGGCTTGGTTTTTATTTAAACGCGCAAGCCATTCATTTTTAAGTTGCTCGATTGGCCCCTTCGAAAGGAGCTGCTAACTGTCTGGAATTCAGTAGCTGTAAGTGATGAAGGATTTTTAAAGATTAGGTTCCCTATAGTATCGGAACAGGCTCTTTGGCCCAACCAGTCCACACCGACCCTCCAAAGAGTAACCCACCCAGACCCATTCCCCTACCCTATATTTACCCCTGACTAAAGCACCAAACACTATGGGCAATTTTAGCGTGGCCATTTCACCCAAACGTGCACATCTTTGTGGGAGGAAACTGGAGCACCCGGAGGGAACCCACGGAGACACAGGGAGAACGTGCAAACTCCACACAGACAGTTACTCGAGGCTGGATTTGAACCCAGGTCCCTGGTGCTGTACTGTGCCACCCCTTTCATCCTCTCTCCCTCCCTCTCTCTGTCTCTCTCCCCCCATAACTTCTCTCCCTGCTCCGGGTGAGTACTGCAACTTCAAATGGGTAAGATGTAAGAATGGAGTAGGCCACTCAGCCCATCCAGTGTGATTGATTTTGATTTTATTGTCGTGTGTATTTTATAGGGAGACTGCAGTAAAATCCAGTGACCCGCTCTCATTTGTCACCACAAAATGGAGTCAAACAATAAGGAAAACAAGGATGCAGCTTGAGGAGAGTCCATCGCCTCATCACCATCAACGGTGACTCTGCCGCCCACGCCCTGCCAACTGCTTCACTGCTGTCTACTCTGGACCCAAGCCAGGCCGATGCTCAGGCTGCTGGGCCGATATGCCTGTGACTCACCGCATCCTATATCGGATCAAGCAATGTCAGAATCCTGTCTCTGTCCACTGGGCCAACCTGATTGACCTTACTGTGATGCCCTTCCGTCATCACAGCCGCCACGTGGCGATGCCCAGCCTCAGGCGCCAACGTTTGCTGATCTTACCCATGTCGCCTTTGCCGACAAAGCAGCCACCGATTCCTCATCTATGCTTGCTCCAGAAAAGTAAGTTAGAGGCTCACTCTCCTCCGTGCCAGGCGCACTCTCCTCTCCACCCTGGGCTTGCTCAAAATCCACGTCCTGAGCCTGGCCCAGACCCCAGCCCTGAGCCTGGCCCAGACCCACACCCTGGGGCTACCCCAAGGTCCATATCCTGGTCTACCTGAGGTCCACGCCCTGGGCCTACCCGAGGTCCACACCCTGGGCCTACCTAAGATCCATGCCCTGGGCCTACCTTAGTTCCATGCCTTGGGCCTACCTGGAGTCCTCGCCCTGGGCCTACCTGAGATCCACGCCCTGGGCCTACCTGAGATCCACGCCCTGGGCCTACCTGGAGTCCTTGCCGTGGACCTACCTGAGATCCACGCCCTGGGCCTACCTGAGATCCACGCCCTGGGCCTACCTGGAGTCCTCGCCGTGGGCCTACCTGAGATCCACGCCCTGGGCCTACCTGGGGTCCTCGCCCTGGGCCTTTCCCAAGCTCATGCCCTGGGCCTACCTCAGGTTCACAGCCTAGTCCTGGCTCAAGCCCCCTTGGGTCAGCCCCACCACTACTTGAGGTCGTGGCTGATCTGATAAATCCTCTTGCCCACCTTTCCCTGACAGCCCTTGGATCCCTGAGCAACGTGAGGGTAATGGGGTGGAGACAGAGAAGGTACAGAACGTGCCAGATTTTTCTTTAATGTATGATAAGTTCTGGACCCTCTCTCTTGGTGGTTAACATTGGGTTTGCTAAGAATCTCGCCAGCTGGTGACACAAGACTTGAGGGAAACAATAAGTCTGCCTCACACCTAACATAAGCATTATTCTGCAGATGATAGAAATCTGAAATGTTCACAGAAAATGCTGGAGAAACGTAGCCGGCCTGGCCATACCTGTGGAGAAAAATAAGAGTTAAGTTTTGCGACATTACCTCCATTTCACTCTCCACAGATGTTGCCAGGCCTGTTGAATTTCTCCAGCGTACTGTGTAAGCCTGAGGCCTGACTTTAACCTCAGAGCAGAGAACTAACTGAAGCCAGATGCCACACAAAATATCCCCACTTCTGCCCTTATTGGGGGGGGGGTGGGGAGGTGTTGGGGGGGGGGGGGGGGTGAAGGTCATTGATGA
Source organism: Hemiscyllium ocellatum (assembly GCF_020745735.1). Classification (NCBI taxonomy): domain Eukaryota; kingdom Metazoa; phylum Chordata; class Chondrichthyes; order Orectolobiformes; family Hemiscylliidae; genus Hemiscyllium; species Hemiscyllium ocellatum. Next base: position 7,061,447 of record NC_083435.1, read on the forward strand.
AGCAGCTGAAGATGGTTGGGCCTGGGACAGTACCCTGAGGGATTCCTGCAGAGATGTCCTGGAGCTGAGATGACTGACCCTCCACAACCACCACCATCTTCCTATGTGCCAGGTACGACTCTAACCAGCGGAGAGTTTGCCCCCTGATACCTATTGACTCCAGATGTGCAAGGCCTCCTTGGTGCCACACTTGGCCACAGAGTCAGACAGGACGGAAACAGAGCCTTCGCACGAATCAGTCCATGCTGGACTTCATCCCAAGCTAAAATAGTCCCACCTGCCTGCTCCTGCCCTCCATACCTTTCCTGTTCATGTAATTAGACCATAAGGCCATAAGGCATAGGAGTGGAAGTAAGGCCATTTGGCCCATTGAGTCCACTCTGCCATTCAATCATGGCTGATGAGCATTTCAACTCCACTTACCAGCGTTCTCCCCGTAGCCCTTAATTCCTCGAGACATCAAGAATCTATCAATCTCTGCCTTGAAGACATTTAGCATCCCGGCCTCCACTGCACTCTGCAGCAATGAATTCCACAGGCCCACCACTCTCTGGCTGAGGAAATGTCTCCGCATTTCTGTTCTGAATTGACCCCCTTTAATTCTAAGGCTGTGTCCACGGGTCCTCGCCTAACGGAAACAATTTCCTAGTGTCCACCCTTTCCAAGCCATGTATTGTCTTGTAAGTTTCTATTAACTCTCTCCTTAATCTTCTAAAGTTCAATGAATACAATCCCAGGATCCTCAGCCGTTCCTCGTTATGTTAGACCTACCATTCCAGGGATCATCCGTGTGAATCTCCGCTGGACATGCTCCAGTGCCAGTATGTCCTTCCTGAGGTGTGGGGACCAAAACTGGACACAGTACTCCAAATGGGGCCTGACCAGAGCTTTATGAAGTCTCAGTAGCACAACGGTGCTTTTATATTCCAACCCTCTTGAGATAAATGACAACATTGCATTCGCTTTCTTAATCACGGACTCAACCTGCATGTTTACCTTTAGAGAATCCTCGACTAGCACTCCCAGATCCCTCTGTACTTTGGCTTTACGAATTTTCTCACCGATTTTAAATTTTAAATATTGTAACTGTGTTCACCACTTACCTCTGGAAGTTCATTCCACATGTGAACCAACCTCTCATCTTTTTTAAATCACTGTTGTCTCAACTGAAAAATGTGCCCCTTACTCTTAAAAACCCCATTCCTTGGGGAAGGACAACTACCATTAAATCTATCTGTACCCCTCATGATTTTATAAACTTCCATCATCTTAAGTGTCAGTGAATCGTCTACTATTGACATGTTGTTTTATTCACAACCAGAACTGAACTGGACTCACCACACCAACTCAGGGGTGACAGGAGCAGCTCAGAGGCCAGGAATACTGCAGGGGGGGGGGGGGGGAGCTCCTAAATCCCCAAATCCTGACCACTATCTTCAAGGCACAAGTCCGGAGTGTGAGGGAATATTCCCGACTTGCCCTGGATAGGGACAGCTCCGGTAAAACACAAGGAACTTGATAGCATTCAGGACAAAGCAGCCCACTTCACTGACCCCAAGTAAACAAGGATTCATCCCCTCCACTCAGGAGCAGCAGTGGGTACTATCTACAAGATGCACTGCAGAAATTCACCAAAGATCCTCAGACAGCATCTTCTGAATCCACGCCCACTCCCAAATGGAAGGACAAGGGCAGCAGGTACTTGGGAACACCACCCCCTGCAAGTTCCTCTCTGAGCCCCTCACCATCTAAGTGCGAAAATATATAATTTTTTGATTTGATTTATTATTGTCACATGCACCGAGGTAGAGTGAAAAGTTGTGTTTTGTGTGCTGCAGAGGCAGATCATACCATACAAAGTACATCAGCGTAATCGAAGAGAGCGAGGGGTACAGGTGCAGAGGAACTGCACAAAGAGGGAGATCAACATTAAATTCAAAAGTTGAGAGGGTCTTTTCTTCAACGTCAATGGGTCAAAATCCTGGCAATCTGCTTGGGGATGCAGAAGGCGTTCGACAAGGTTCCTCGTGGGAGACTGGTTAGCAAGGTTAGATCTCATGGAATACAGGGAGAACTAGCCATTTGGATACAGAACTGGCTCAAAGGTAGAAGACAGAGGGTGGTGGTGGAGGGTTGTTTTTCAGACTGGAGGCCTGTGACCAGTGGAGTGCCACAAGGATCTGTGCTGGGTCCACTACTTTTTGTCATTTACATAAATGATTTGGATGTGAGCATAAGAGGTACAGTTAGTAAGTTTGCAGATGACACCAAAATTGGAGGTGTGGTGGACAGTGAAGAGGGTTACCGCAGATTCCAACAGGATCTTGACCAGATGGGCCAATGGGCTGAGAAGTGGCAGATGGAGTTCAATTCAGATAAATGTGAGGTGCTGCATTTTGGGAAAGCAAATCTTGGAAGGACTTATACACTTAATGGTAAGGTCCTAGGGAGTATTGCTGAACAAAGAGCTCTTGGAGTGCAGGTTCATAGCTCCTTGAAAGTGGAGTTGCAGGTAGATAGGATAGTGAAGAAGGTGTTTGGTATGCTTTCCTTTATTGGTCAGAGTATTGAGTACAGGAGTTGGGAGGTCATGTTGCAGCTGTACAGGACATTGGTTAGACCACTGTTGGAATATTGCATGCAATTCTGGTCTCCTTCCTATCGGAAAGATGTTGTGAAACTTGAAAGGTTCTGAAAAGATTTACAAGGATGTTGCCAGGGTTGGAGGATTTGAGCTACAGGGAGAGGCTGAACAGGCTGGGGCTGTTTTCCCTGAAGCATCGGGGGCTGAGGGGTGACCTTATAGAGGTTTATACAATCATGAGGGGCATGGATAGGGTAAATAGACAAAGTCTTTTCCCTGGGGTCAGGGAGTCCAGAACTAGAGGGCATAGGTTTAGAGTGAGAGGGGAAAGATATAAAAGAGACCTAAGGGGCAACATTTTCACACAGAGGGTGGTATGTGTATGGAATGAGCTGCCAGAGGATGTGGTGGAGGCTGGTACAATTGCAACATTTAAGAGGCATCTGGATGGGTATATGAATAGGAAGGGTTTGGAGGGATGTGGGCCGGGTGCTGGCAGGTGGGACGAGATTGGGTTGGGATATCTGGTTGGCATGGACGGGTTGGGCCGAAGGGTCTGTTTCCATGCTGTACATCTCTATAACTCTATAACAACATTGGATCAAGAAGAACGCTAAATCCGAACGGAGATGAGGTAACCAATGATGAGCCAGTCAATGACGCCCACATCCAGTGATTAATATCGAATAAAGCAGATGCTCATGGGGAAGTGTCGTGGGCAGAACATCAATGATGTTTGTTTGTTGTGCGGATGGTAGGTTTATGATTCCAGTTCCGAATTTCCTAAACGGTACATCAGAATCAGCAGTGGGAGAAAGGTGTGACTTCTCATTCTGACTCAGTGCAGTGATAGCAGTGAGGTCATGTTGGACTGTACAGTGAATTCTCACATTATCTGGGCATACACCATGGAGGGAGGGCCGCACTGTCAGAGGGTCAGTGCTGAGGGAGGGCTGCACTGTCAGAGGGTCAGTACTGAGGGAGTGCCGCACTGTCAGAGGGTCAGTACTGAGGGAGTGCTGCACTGTCAGGGGGTCAGTAAAGAGGGAGGGCTGCACTGTCAGAGGGTCAGTACTGAGGGAGTGCTGCACTGTCAGGGGGTCAGTACTGAGGGAGGGCTGCACTGTCAGAGGGTCAGTACTGAGGGAGTGCCGCACTGTCAGAGGGTCAGCGCTGAGGGAGGGCTGCACTGTCAGAGGGTCAGTACTGAGGGAGTGCCGCACTGTCAGAGGGGCAGTACTGAGGGGGTGCCGCACTGTCAGAGGGTCAGTACTGAGGGTGTACCGCACTGTCAGAGGGTCAGTGCCGCACTGTCAGAGGGTCAGTACTGAGAGAGCGCGACACTGTCGGTGGATCAGTGCTGAGGGAGTGCCGCACTGTCAGAGGGTCAGTACTGAGGGAGTGCCACACTGTCAGATGGTCAGTGCTGAGGGAGTGCTGCACTGTCAGAGGGTCAGTGCTGAGGGAGTGCCGCACTGTCAGAGGGGCAGTACTGAGGGAGTGCCACACTGTCAGATGGTCAGTGCTGAGGGAGTGCTGCACTGTCAGAGGGTCAGTGCTGAGGGAGTGTCACACTGTCAGAGGGTCAGTACTGAGGGAGTGCCGCACTGTCAGGCTTACTGATTTGAATATGATGGTCAATGGATATTCCGATTTTAGATTTGGATTAGCATTTTTTCTTACGAGGAGTGGTGAGTTCTTTTTGCCAAAGAGGTTTTACAGAGCCATCTCCAGGAAAAATGGCAACGCTGCTGCTCGGTGGTTGTTGATGACGTTGGCATCTTGCCGTTGGCTCCAATTGGCGGCCATGTTTGTCTGACCCCTCGACCCTTGGCTGCCGTTCAGGGACCCTGTGATTGGCTGCGACAGAATTTCCTAACTGCTGGGACTCCAGCCTTGGCTGGTTGCCCTTTCACTCCCCGTGTGGCTCAGCCCTTGAGCCCCCTTGGCAGTAGCATACAAACCCTCGGCCAGGGATCAATCCAGGCCTGAGCTCCCAGGGGAGACATCACGTCTGCAGCTGCCCACATGAGGGTGCAGTGTGAAGGGAGCTCCCTGATTTCCCAGGGTGGTGGGCTGGGTGCCCGGGTGGTTAGGACTGGGATACACCGTCCCCTTCGTCTTGGCTGCACGCTGTATTTGAGTGCTGTATTTCAGGGACGGACACTGGCCTGGGATCTGGTTTCCTGCCCCTTCCGCTGGTCATCTGTCGCTAATAGAACATCGAACAGTGTAGCACAGGCCTTTCAGCCCATCACGTCTGTGCCAACTCTAACGCCATTCTAACCCAGCCTGCATATTGTCCATATCTCTGTATTGCCTGCCTGTCCATGCTTCTGTCTAATAGCCTCTGGTCCCTGTATTTACTGCCTCCCCTGACAACATCAGTCCAGACACCTACCACCCTCTGTGTAGAACGCTTGCCTCACACATCTCCTTCAAACTGTTCCCCTCTCACCTTCGAATTTGACATTGCCCTCCCTGGGGAAAGAGACTCTGGCTATCCAGGTGGAAGTGAGGACCGCAGGTGCTGGAGATCAGAGTCTAGAGGGTGGTGCTGGAAAAGCATAGCCGGTCAGGCTGCATCCCAGGAGCAGGAGAGTTGACATTTCGGGCATAAGCCCTTCATCAGTCGGTCCCCCTGCTCCTAGGATGCTGCCTGACCGGCTGTGCTTTTCCAGCACCACCCTCTCGATTCTAGCCATCGTCCTTATCTGATCATTTCATACACCTCAGCCTCCAACACCATCCAAGCTCCTCCAACCTCTCCTTGTAGCGAGTACAGTCCAATCCAGGCAACATCCTGGGAAACCTCTTTTCCACCCCCTCCTACAGGCATCCAGATCCTTGCTCCAGATGTTGCCTGACTACCATTTCATACAGCTGTGACGTGCCTTGTCAACATTTGTACTCAATACTCCAACTGATAAAGGCAAGCGATCTCACGTCCCTTCTTGACCTCCCTAGCCGCTGGTGTTGCCACTTTCAGGGAGCTACACCACAAGACCCCTCTGTGTACCAGTGCTTACCGGGCTCCTGCCATCTCCTCACTGTCCATGGCATCACCAATTTCCATGCCACTTGCAAACGTACTCATCAGACTGCATCAGCTTTCATCCAAATCTTGTGAACAACACATGTCCCAGCACTGACCTTTACAGAACATCACTGGTCACGGATCTCCAGTCAGGAAAAAAACACCTCTCCACAACCACCCTGTCTTCTGTGAGCAAGCCAATAGTGTATCCAATTTACCAACTCACCGTCGGTCCCATGTGACGTAACTTTCTGGACCAGCCTAGCATGAGGGACCTTGTCAGATGCTTTCGTCCATGATCCACTGCCCCTACTGCTATCGATCATCTTCGTCACTTCCTCAGACAGACAGGATCAAATTTGTGCGACAGAACAGCCCCCGCATAAAGCCACGCTCCCTCATAATTGCATCCTTTTCCAGTTGCAGTGTATCTGATTGGTGAATCACCAACTCCCCCCCCACCCCACGCGTGCATCGAGGGGGTGTCTTGAAATGTTCGGGGTGGGTTTTGTTGACACAGTATGGAACAGGATGACCGAATGCCCAGTTTAAACAGCAGCAGCCCCCTAACTCCCACCTACATCTGGTGGAGGGGAGCGAGCCAGGCCTCTGGTGAGCGGGACTCCTTTAACGTTTGTGTGATCTCGGGAGGTGCACTGAGCAGATTTTCCTCACAGCGAATAATTTAGAAATGGGTCACAGTCTGGGATTTAAGCAGAAGACTGCTGGGTTGGAGGGACAGTTTGACTGAATTTGTGCTGATTACTGTGAGTGAGGTTCGATGTGACTTCCCTAAATTACCACCAGTGGGAGATTTCACTTTGACAGGACGGTGAAGTAGAAATAATAAAAAAACTTATATTTATGTAAACATTCTTCATAACCTTTGTCTGGGGAATTAAATGACCAACTCCTGCTCCTAATTACTGAGGGCGTGTGGGGAAATTGTGGTCTAATGGTAATGACTTGGAGGCTGACCTGAGGGCATGAGTTCAAATCTCACCACACCCACTGATGGAACTTACATGCAATTCCTTAAATTGGAAATCGAGAACTTATGAAAGTAAAACCCATGACCTCTTACCCTGCTCTGGCCTCGATGTGACACTGGCAGAAATGTGCTTGACCCTTAATTGACTTCGGGGAAATGGGTGAGCAGACCATTTAGGGGAAAGAAATGGTTCCCCAGGTAACTTCAGGCCAATGGATTCCAAGTGAATTCAGTATGGTCATGTCTGAGGGGCGGAACGGTCAGTGTCCGCACTGAGCATTATGGGGTGGATAATAGAGTCCGCTTCTGTGGCACACGATTAACACTGGTCAGGACAACAGGCAATGATCCCTCCCTCCCCTTCCAAATCAGGTCCATTTGGACCTATATTGTTAGTGTTTATAATGACCTGGAGATGCCGGTGTTGGACTGGGGTGGTCAAAGTTAAAAATCACACAACACCAGGTTAGAGTCCAACAGGTTTATTTAGAAACAGTAACTTTCGGAGCGCTGCTCCTTGATCAGGTGGTTGTGGAAGTTAAGATCATGCTCACAGTATTTATAGCTGAAGGAGTCCAGTGTCATGGAGATGTGATACAGTGAACAATCTTAGCTTAAAACTCCCATCTTTTATTCTCAAGACAGCTCAGCTTTTTAAACAGTAGGAGTGAAGCCTGTCTGTGTCCCAGTGCTGTGTCAGACTGACAAACCCTCAGTATGGTTTCTCGGGTGTGACCTGGATTCATACCGTTTCTGAGCAAAATGAAATGTAATTCAAGAACACATTCACCCTATGAGCTTATATCTGTGCACACGCAGGAGTGACAGATTGAGTGTGCATCTGAGTGTGTGCATGTGGGTGTGAGTGCACGTGATAGAGAGTGTGCGTAAGTGTGTGTGTGTAAGCTTGGTTAAGGGTGTGTGTGTGTGAGTGTGATGGGATATGTGTGAGAGGGCACTTGTGTTGGTGTGATTGTGGGGGTGTATGTATGTGCATATGGGGGGGGGAAGGGGGGAGAGAGAGAGAGAGAGAGAGAGAGAAATGTGTGTCTGTGTGAGTGTGTGTGTGTCAGTGTCTGTGTATAGTGCAGTGGGGTCACCTAGAGTGTGACATGAACCCAAGGTCCCAGTTGAGGCCACCCCCATGGGTACTGAACCTGGCTATCATCCTCTGCTTGGCCACTTTGCGTTGTTGCCTGTCCCGAAGTCTGCCTTGGAGGGTGGTCACCTGAAGGTCAGAGGTCGAATGTCCTGGACCGCTGAACTGTCTCCCGACTGGGAGGGAACACTCCTACCTGGTGATTGTTGCGTGGTGTCCATTCACCTGTTGCCGTAGCCTTGGCTCGGTTTCCCCAATACCTCAGGGCATCCTTGCCTGCAGCGGATGAGATAGACAACGTTGGCCGAATCACATGAGTACCTGCTGCGTGCGTGGAGGGAGGTGTCCCCACGTGTAATGGTGTGAGAAGGTCAGGAGGAGGTCGAATTGAGGAAAATGAATGGGATTGACAAAGTAGAGAGGGACAACCTAGAACCAGAGGCTAACGGGTGACAGGGTTAAAAAAGAGATCAGGAGACTTTACTGCGAACATAGAGCAGTGCAGGAACAGGCCTTTCGGCCCATATGTTTGTGCTGACCATGACACCTCTCTGAACTAATCCCATCTACCTCCACGTGGTCCCTATCCCTCTATTCCCTGCCTATCTCTCTAATCGCCTGGTAAACATTGCTACTGTGTGTCTGCCTCTACCATCTTCCCTGGCAGCGTGCTTCAGGCACCTACCTGCCCACCTCTGCCTCTCACATCATTTTCCTCCTTTCACCTTAAAACTACGTCCCCAAGTATTCCCCTCAAAGGGTCGCAAAGGTATGGATTTGGCCATCGCAGAGTGTGGTGGAGACTGGGATACTGAATAAATTTTAAGGAGGAGATAGACAGACTTTTCATCTGTAATGGGTTAAGGTAATAGGGAGTGGGCAGGAAGGTGGGGCCGAGGCCGACATGAGATCAGGCCTGATTGACATGATTGAGGGAGGAATTGTGAGGGGCTGAATAACCTCCTTTGCTCCTGGTTCATATTTAATCTTTGACATCTCCCTGAGAGATCAAATGGGACGAACATCGTATCATGAAGGAAGCTGTGTCAGATGATGCAGTACTTATATTGTAGGGAAAATCCCTTCTTGTTCACAAATACTCTTCAGGGCAAGAAACTGTCATCCTCGCCCAGTCTGTCCTCTACGTGACTCCAAGATTCACAACATTCAGTTAAATTGACTTAATGCGGAGGAGGGAATAAACAGTGGCCTATCCTTGCACATGGTAGCGCAGAAGGTAATTGTTGTAGATCCCATAAACAGGACACACTGCTGCGACTCAGTGTCACTGGTGGAGGGATTGGATCTTGTGCCAATCAAGTGCTTTGTCCATTCCCACTTCTGATCTGTAGATGGTGGATGGACTTTGGGGAGGTCAGGAGTTGAATCCCTCGATGCAGGGTTGCCAAGCAACATCGTATCTGCTGACTAGTGAGGTCAATCACACTGCCTCAGGCCCAGTCAGTGACAGTGAGGTCAATCACACCGCCTCAGGCCCAGTCAGTGACAGTGACATCAATCACACCGCCTGAGGCTCAGTCAATGACAGTGACATCAATCACACGGCCTGAGGCCCAGTCAGTGACAGTGACATCAATCACACCGCCTGAGGCCCAGACAGTGACAGTGACATCAATCACACCGCCTGAGGGTCAGTCAGTGACAGTGACATCAATCACACCGCCTGAGACCCAGTCAGTGACAGTGAGGCCAATCACACCGCCTGAGGCCCAGTCAGTGACAGTGACATCAATCACACCGCCTGAGGCTCAGTCAGTGACAGTGAGGTCAATCACACCGCCTGAGGCTCAGTCAGTGACAGTGACATCAATCACACCGCCTGAGGCTCAGTCAGTGACAGTGACATCAATCACACCGCCTGATGCTCAGTCAGTGACAGTGAGGTCAATCACACCGCCTGAGGGTCAGTCAGTGACAGTGACATCAATCACACTGCCTGAGACCCAGTCAGTGACAGTGAGGCCAATCACACCGCCTGAGGCTCAGTCAGTGACAGTGACATCAATCACACCGCCTGAGGCTCAGTCAGTGACAGTGAGGCCAATCACACCGCCTGAGGCCCAGTCAGTGACAGTGAGGTCAATCACACCGCCTGAGACCCAGTCAGTGACAGTGAGGTCAATCACACCGCCTGAGACCCAGTCAGTGACAGTGAGGCCAATCACACCGCCTGAGGCTCAGTCAGTGACAGTGACATCAATCACACCGCCTGAGGCTCAGTCAGTGACAGTGAGGCCAATCACACCGCCTGAGGCTCAGTCAGTGACAGTGACATCAATCACACCGCCTGAGGCTCAGTCAGTGACAGTGAGGTCAATCACACCGCCTGAGGCTCAGTCAGTGACAGTGACATCAATCACACCGCCTGAGGCTCAGTCAGTGACAGTGAGGTCAATCACACCGCCTGAGGCCCAGTCAGTGACAGTGACATCAATCACACCGCCTGAGGGTCAGTCAGTGACAGTGACATCAATCACACCGCCTGAGGCTCAGTCAGTGACAGTGAGGTCAATCACACCGCCTGAGGCTCAGTCAGTGACAGTGACATCAATCACACCGCCTGAGTCTCAGTCAGTGACAGTGAGGTCAATCACACCACCTGAGGCTCAGTCAGTGACAGTGAGGTCAATCACACCGCCTGAGGCCCAGTCAGTGACAGTGAGGTCAATCACACTGCCTGAGGCTCAGTCAGTGACGGTGAGGTCAATCACACCGCCTGAGGCTCAGTCAGTGACAGTGAGGTCAATCACACCGCCTGAGGCTCAGTCAGTGACAGTGACATCAATCACACCGCCTGAGGCCCAGTCAGTGACAGTGACATCAATCACACCGCCTGAGGCTCAGTCAGTGACAGTGAGGTCAATCACACCGCCTGAGGCCCAGTCAGTGACAGTGAGGTCAATCACACCGCCTGAGGCTCAGTCAGTGACGGTGAGGTCAATCACACCGCCTGAGGCTCAGTCAGTGACAGTGACATCAATCACACCGCCTGAGGCTCAGTCAGTGACAGTGAGGTCAATCACACCGCCTGAGGCTCAGTCAGTGACAGTGAGGTCAATCACACCGCCTGAGGCTCAGTCAGTGACGGTGAGGTCAATCACACCGCCTGAGGCTCAGTCAGTGACAGTGAGGTGAATCACACCGCCTGAGGGTCAGTCAGTGACAGTGACATCAATCACACCGCCTGAGGGTCAGTCAGTGACAGTGACATCAATCACACCGCCTGAGGCCCAGTCAGTGACAGTGAGGTCAATCACACCGCCTGAGGGTCAGTCAGTGACAGTGACATCAATCACACCGCCTGAGGGTCAGTCAGTGACGGTGAGGTCAATCACACCGCCTGAGGCTCAGTCAGTGACAGTGACATCAATCACACTGCCTGAGGCTCAGTCAGTGACAGTGAGGTCAATCACACCGCCTGAGGCTCAGTCAGTGACAGTGACATCAATCACACCGCCTGAGGCCCAGTCAGTGACAGTGAGGTCAATCACACCGCCTGAGGCTCAGTCAGTGACAGTGACATCAATCACACCGCCTGAGGCCCAGTCAGTGACAGTGAGGTCAATCACACCGCCTGAGGCTCAGTCAGTGACAGTGACATCAATCACACCGCCTGAGGCTCAGTCAGTGACAGTGACATCAATCACACCGCCTGAGGCTCAGTCAGTGACAGTGACATCAATCACACCGCCTCAGGCCCAGTCAGTGACAGTGAGGTCAATCACACCGCCTGAGGCTCAGTCAGTGACAGTGACATCAATCACACCGCCTGAGGCTCCGTCAGTGACAGTGACATCAATCACACCGCCTGAGGCTCAGTCAGTGACAGTGAGGTCAATCATACCGCCTGAGGCCCAGTCAGTGACAGTGAGGTCAATCACACCGCCTGAGGCCCAGTCAGTGACAGTGAGGTCAATCACACCGCCTGAGGCTCAGTCAGTGACAGTGAGGTCAATCACACCGCCTGAGGCCCAGTCAGTGACAGTGACATCAATCACACCGCCTGAGGGCCAGTCAGTGACAGTGAGGTCAATCACACCGCCTGAGGCTCAGTCAGTGACAGTGAGGTCAATCACACCGCCTGAGGCTCAGTCAGTGTCAGTGACATCAATCACACCGCCTGAGGCTCAGTCAGTGACAGTGAGGTCAATCACACCGCCTGAGGCTCAGTCAGTGACAGTGACATCAATCACACCGCCTGAGGCTCAGTCAGTGACAGTGAGGTCAATCACACCGCCTGAGGCCCAGTCAGTGACAGTGACATCAATCACACCGCCTGAGGCTCAGTCAGTGACAGTGACATCAATCACACCGCCTGAGGGCCAGTCAGTGACAGTGAGGTCAATCACACCGCCTGAGGCTCAGTCAGTGACAGTGAGGTCAATCACACCGCCTGAGGCTCAGTCAGTGACAGTGACATCAATCACACCGCCTGAGGCTCAGTCAGTGACAGTGAGGTCAATCACACCGCCTGAGGCTCAGTCAGTGACAGTGACATCAATCACACCGCCTGAGGCTCAGTCAGTGACAGTGACATCAATCACACCGCCTGAGGCTCAGTCAGTGACAGTGAGGTCAATCACACCGCCTGAGGCTCAGTCAGTGACAGTGACATCAATCACACCGCCTGAGGCTCAGTCAGTGACAGTGAGGTCAATCACACCGCCTGAGGCTCAGTCAGTGACAGTGACATCAATCACACCGCCTGAGGCTCAGTCAGTGACAGTGAGGTCAATCACACCGCCTGAGGCTCAGTCAGTGACAGTGACGTCAATCACACCGCCTGAGGCTCAGTCAGTGACAGTGAGGTCAATCACACCGCCTGAGGCTCAGTCAGTGACAGTGAGGTCAATCACACCGCCTGAGGCTCAGTCAGTGACAGTGACATCAATCACACTGCCTGAGGCCCAGTCAGTGACAGTGAGGTCAATCACACCGCCTGAGGCCCAGTCAGTGACAGTGACATCAATCACACCGCCTGAGGCTCAGTCAGTGACAGTGACATCAATCACACCGCCTGAGGCTCAGTCAGTGACAGTGAGGTCAATCACACCGCCTGAGGCTCAGTCAGTGACAGTGACATCAATCACACCGCCTGAGGCTCAGTCAGTGACAGTGACATCAATCACACCGCCTGATGCTCAGTCAGTGACAGTGAGGTCAATCACACCGCCTGAGGCTCAGTCAGTGACAGTGACATCAATCACACCGCCTGAGACCCAGTCAGTGACAGTGAGGCCAATCACACCGCCTGAGGCTCAGTCAGTGACAGTGACATCAATCACACCGCCTGAGGCTCAGTCAGTGACAGTGAGGCCAATCACACCGCCTGAGGCTCAGTCAGTGACAGTGACATCAATCACACCGCCTGAGGCTCAGTCAGTGACAGTGAGGTCAATCACACCGCCTGAGGCTCAGTCAGTGACAGTGACATCAATCACACCGCCTGAGGCTCAGTCAGTGACAGTGAGGTCAATCACACCGCCTGAGGCCCAGTCAGTGACAGTGACATCAATCACACCGCCTGAGGGTCAGTCAGTGACAGTGACATCAATCACACCGCCTGAGGCTCAGTCAGTGACAGTGAGGTCAATCACACCGCCTGAGGCTCAGTCAGTGACAGTGACATCAATCACACCGCCTGAGGCTCAGTCAGTGACAGTGAGGTCAATCACACCGCCTGAGGCTCAGTCAGTGACAGTGAGGTCAATCACACCGCCTGAGGCTCAGTCAGTGACAGTGACATCAATCACACCGCCTGAGGCCCAGTCAGTGACAGTGAGGTCAATCACACCGCCTGAGGCTCAGTCAGTGACAGTGAGGTCAATCACACCGCCTGAGTCTCAGTCAGTTACAGTGAGGTCAATCACACCGCCTGAGGGTCAGTCAGTGACAGTGACATCAATCACACCGCCTGAGGCTCAGTCAGTGACAGTGAGGTCAATCACACCGCCTGAGGCCCAGTCAGTGACAGTGAGGTCAATCACACTGCCTGAGGCTCAGTCAGTGACAGTGAGGTCAATCACACCGCCTGAGGCCCAGTCAGTGACAGTGAGGTCAATCACACTGCCTGAGGCTCAGTCAGTGACGGTGAGGTCAATCACACCGCCTGAGGCTCAGTCAGTGACAGTGAGGTCAATCACACCGCCTGAGGCTCAGTCAGTGACAGTGACATCAATCACACCGCCTGAGGCCCAGTCAGTGACAGTGACATCAATCACACCGCCTGAGGCTCAGTCAGTGACAGTGAGGTCAATCACACCGCCTGAGGCCCAGTCAGTGACAGTGAGGTCAATCACACCGCCTGAGGCTCAGTCAGTGACGGTGAGGTCAATCACACCGCCTGAGGCTCAGTCAGTGACAGTGAGGTCAATCACACCGCCTGAGGCTCAGTCAGTGACGGTGAGGTCAATCACACCGCCTGAGGCTCAGTCAGTGACAGTGAGGTGAATCACACCGCCTGAGGGTCAGTCAGTGACAGTGACATCAATCACACCGCCTGAGGGTCAGTCAGTGACAGTGTCATCAATCACACCGCCTGAGGCCCAGTCAGTGACAGTGAGGTCAATCACACCGCCTGAGGGTCAGTCAGTGACAGTGACATCAATCACACCGCCTGAGGGTCAGTCAGTGACGGTGAGGTCAATCACACCGCCTGAGGCTCAGTCAGTGACAGTGACATCAATCACACCGCCTGAGGCTCAGTCAGTGACAGTGACATCAATCACACCGCCTGAGGCCTAGTCAGTGACAGTGACATCAATCACACCGCCTGAGGCCCAGTCAGTGACAGTGAGGTCAATCACACCGCCTGAGGCTCAGTCAGTGACAGTGACATCAATCACACCGCCTGAGGCTCAGTCAGTGACAGTGACATCAATCACACCGCCTGAGGCTCAGTCAGTGACAGTGACATCAATCACACCGCCTCAGGCCCAGTCAGTGACAGTGAGGTCAATCACACCGCCTGAGGCTCAGTCAGTGACAGTGACATCAATCACACCGCCTGAGGCTCCGTCAGTGACAGTGACATCAATCACACCGCCTGAGGCTCAGTCAGTGACAGTGAGGTCAATCACACCGCCTGAGGCTCAGTCAGTGACAGTGACATCAATCACACCGCCTGAGGCTCAGTCAGTGACAGTGAGGTCAATCACACCGCCTGAGGCCCAGTCAGTGACAGTGAGGTCAATCACACCGCCTGAGGCCCAGTCAGTGACAGTGAGGTCAATCACACCGCCTGAGGCTCAGTCAGTGACAGTGAGGTCAATCACACCGCCTGAGGCCCAGTCAGTGACAGTGACATCAATCACACCGCCTGAGGGCCAGTCAGTGACAGTGAGGTCAATCACACCGCCTGAGGCTCAGTCAGTGACAGTGAGGTCAATCACACCGCCTGAGGCTCAGTCAGTGTCAGTGACATCAATCACACCGCCTGAGGCTCAGTCAGTGACAGTGACATCAATCACACCGCCTGAGGCTCAGTCAGTGACAGTGAGGTCAATCACACCGCCTGAGGCCCAGTCAGTGACAGTGACATCAATCACACCGCCTGAGGCTCAGTCAGTGACAGTGACATCAATCACACCGCCTGAGGGCCAGTCAGTGACAGTGAGGTCAATCACACCGCCTGAGGCTCAGTCAGTGACAGTGAGGTCAATCACACCGCCTGAGGCTCAGTCAGTGACAGTGACATCAATCACACCGCCTGAGGCTCAGTCAGTGACAGTGAGGTCAATCACACCGCCTGAGGCTCAGTCAGTGACAGTGACATCAATCACACCGCCTGAGGCTCAGTCAGTGACAGTGACATCAATCACACCGCCTGAGGCTCAGTCAGTGACAGTGAGGTCAATCACACCGCCTGAGGCTCAGTCAGTGACAGTGACATCAATCACACCGCCTGAGGCTCAGTCAGTGACAGTGAGGTCAATCACACCGCCTGAGGCTCAGTCAGTGACAGTGACATCAATCACACCGCCTGAGGCTCAGTCAGTGACAGTGAGGTCAATCACACCGCCTGAGGCTCAGTCAGTGACAGTGACTTCAATCACACCGCCTGAGGCTCAGTCAGTGACAGTGAGGTCAATCACACCGCCTGAGGCTCAGTCAGTGACAGTGAGGTCAATCACACCGCCTGAGGCTCAGTCAGTGACAGTGACATCAATCACACCGCCTGAGGCCCAGTCAGTGACAGTGAGGTCAATCACACCGCCTGAGGCCCAGTCAGTGACAGTGACATCAATCACACCGCCTGAGGCTCAGTCAGTGACAGTGACATCAATCACACCGCCTGAGGGTCAGTCAGTGACAGTGAGGTCAATCACACCGCCTGAGGCTCAGTCAGTGACAGTGACATCAATCACACCGCCTGAGGCTCAGTCAGTGACAGTGACATCAATCACACCGCCTGATGCTCAGTCAGTGACAGTGACATCAATCACACCGCCTGAGGCTCAGTCAGTGACAGTGAGGTCAATCACACCGCCTGAGGCTCAGTCAGTGACAGTGAGGTCAATCACACCGCCTGAGGCCCAGTCAGTGACAGTGAGGTCAATCACACCGCCTGAGGCCCAGTCAGTGACAGTGACATCAATCACACCGCCTGAGGGTCAGTCAGTGACAGTGAGGTCAATCACACCGCCTGAGGCTCAGTCAGTGACATTGACATCAATCACACCGCCTGAGGCTCAGTCAGTGACAGTGAGGTCAATCACACCGCCTGAGGCTCAGTCAGTGACAGTGAGGTCAATCACACTGCCTGAGGCTCAGTCAGTGACAGTGACATCAATCACACCGCCTGAGGCTCAGTCAGTGACAGTGACATCAATCACACCGCCTGAGGGTCAGTCAGTGACAGTGAGGTCAATCACACCGCCTGAGGCCCAGTCAGTGACAGTGACATCAATCACACCGCCTGAGGCTCAGTCAGTGACAGTGACATCAATCACACCGCCTGAGGGTCAGTCAGTGACAGTGAAGTCAATCACACCGCCTGAGGCCCAGTCAGTGACATTTACTAAGGGTTTCTCGGGGGCAGCGGGACTGACAGTGTACGTGTAGCCGTGCATCTGGAGATCCTGTGAAGAATGAGTCAGACCAGTATGTGTTCAAGGGAGTTTGATCTGAAACAGCGGGAGGTGTCAATATCACGGGGACATTCCTCTTGTGGAATTGCTATCTCTCTGGAAAGCAATGAAGTGGACCAACCTTCAATATTAAGGTGATTGGCCCCGATTCTGTCTGACCTTCACATCCCACTCAGGTTTGAGGTTTGAGCGATTGCATCTCAAGTGGAAGGTTTCTTTGCCATATTCCATAGGTCAACACTTTCCAGCCCCTCATGCATTTGCATATTTAATAAGCCTGCTTTCCCCTTGGCTGACGATGCAGACCCGTTCCAGCGAATGCCCCCACTCTCCCACCTCTTCCTGTTAATGTCTGCCTTCTGCAGTCAGTCACTGAAAGAAAGCTGTAGCCATTCAGTCCATCTACGGGTGGGGATTGGGCTTTGGATATCCCACATCCTGGCTTTTTCACGGAATTATCAGAAGGCAGAAAGAGGGCCTTCTGCCTATCATGCCCGTACAGTTTCTCTGCATGAGCATCCTCCTGCCTGTTCCCCATCAGCCCGGATATTGCTCCTAATTAAACACCCGTCTCATGTCAGCTTCCAAGTCCATGTCCATTGCTCTGAATTCTCCCCATTCCCAGGATCCTTGGGTGATTTTTCAGCCTTAAGATGAGCATCAGCACCCAGCACCTGTTTCAGGGACAACGTCCCAGATCCCGGTATTTCTCAGCCTGGCAGCCTCTGCCCCGTGCAGCTGCCTGGATATTTAGACGAATGATGTTAACAGACAAATCAAACCCCTCCATGTCTCCACAGGGAGCCCCGTTACCCCTGCCTGCTCAGTGTGCAAACCCTCTTCCCATCTCCAGCACCTCGGTTAGACCAACCACCGCTCCATCGAGAGAACCCTGGATTTTCCACCTGGATGGGGTGCACACTAGGAGGATGTATCTAAAAATAAATGACTGCCATGTTAAGAGAGAGAGATTAGGGATCTTTACTTAACTCTCAGAGGGTCCTTCTCACGTCTTCACATCTTTTCTCAAGCGCACTGCTTCATGATTGAGGTGATGGCCGACAGATATTACCATTAAACTGTTAATCCAGAGACCCAGGGGATATTCTGGTGGACCTGGGTTCAAATTCTGCCTTGGCACATGCTGCAATGTCAATTCAATTAAAATAAACCCTGGAATTCGGAGTCTAATGGTGACCCTAAACTGTGGGTCAGGGACAAACCCCATTTGGTTCACTAATGTCCCTGAGGGAAGGAAAACTACCATCCTGACCTGATCTGGCCTACATATGAATCCAGACCCACAGGAATGTGGGCAGTTAGGGATTAGATTGTATGAAAGCCTAACTGAGGCCTGACCAGTCATTGGTCAATTGTCCGCCTCATCTACTTATATTCTGTTCCTTTACTTATCAAACTGGATTACCCAGAGAGCCGTAGAGATGTACGGCACTGGAACAGACCCTTCGGTCCAACTCGTCCAGATATCCCAACCCAAGCTAGTCCCATCTGTCAGCACTTTATTAGATCAGATTCCCTACAGTGTGGAAACAGGCCCTTCGGCCCAACCAATCCACACCGACCCTCCGAAGAGTAACCAACCTAGACCCATTTCCCTCCCACTAACGCATCTAACGCTACGGGCAATTTCCCATGGCCAATTCACCTAACCTGCACATCTTTGGACTGTGGGAGGAAACTGGAGCACTGGGAGGAAACCCACGCAGACACAGGGAAGAATGTGCAAACTCCACACAGACAGTCGCCTGAGGTTGGAATCGAACCTGGGACCCTGGCGCTGTGAGGCAGCAGTGCTAACCACTGAGCCACCGTTCCACCCCATTGGGCCTATATCTGAGAGTGTGGCGCTGAATAGCACAGCAGGTCAAGCAGCATCTAATGAAGAGGACCCGCTGAACCCTTCCCATTCATGTACCCACCCAGATGTTTCTTAAATGTTGACACTGTACCAGCCTCTGCCACCTTATGAACTTGCCCTACTTCGCTCAAAGGTTTCTGTCTAACGTGAAGCCTTCCCTGATCACCCAGTTTTCTCAAAGTCATGCCTATTTCTGTGATTATTTCCCATCAGCTTGTTTGAGACAGGTTAGAGGGCAGCTTGGTGGAGGGGAGGGGGCAGAGCGACGTGGGATTTGAACCCAGATGCTCTAGCTCAGTGGACACCACCACTGCACTAAAACAGCCTGCAGGCAGAAGGTGTGATCATGTTCATTGCTCCTGCACCACAAGGGTCTTCATTTTGCCACTTCTTGTGGACTGGAGTGGCGGGGATGTGGCAGAATCCTTTGGCATAGATCCTGGGTGGTCAGTCCTCGCTGGAAGAGGGAACCTCATCTGCTGCCAATTCAACTCTGGCAAAATCTTCCCTTCATTTATTCACTGCCACAGTGTGGCCATCGCTGCCTGGCCGTCGCTTGAGAAGGTGATGGTGAGCTACCTTCTTGAACCCCTGTCTGGATAGAGACAGGTTCAACCCTGGCAGGGAGGATGGTCCAGGAGTCTAATCCAGTAACTCTGATCTGGTTCCAAGTCAGGATGGTCAGGGGCTCAGAGGGGGTGAGGGCCGTGGTGGGGGTGAGGGGCTCGGAGGGGGTGAGGGGCGTGGTGGTGTGGTGTCCCCATGTATCTGCTGCCCTTGTCCTTCTGGATGGAAGTGTCGTGGGTTTGGAGGGTGCTGTCTGAGTTCCTGCAGTGCGTCTTGTCGATGGTACACACCGCCCTTACCTCAGTGGTGAAGGGAGTGGATGTGGAGCTAATTAAGGGGAGGGGGGTGCTCGGAGGGGGTGCTGCTTTGTTCTGGATGGTGTTGAGCTTCTTGAGTGTTGTCGGAGCTGCCCCCATCCAGTCAAGTGGGGAGTATTCCATCACCCTCCTGACTTGTGCCTTGCAGATGGTGGACAGGCTACTGGGGTGAGCTGGTCAGGAGGTGATTCACTCGCTGCAGGATACCTAACCTGCTCTTGTAGCCAATGCATTTGCATGACCAGTTTCTCAGAGAGTGTAACACCATCGAATCTTCGAGGAGAAAGTGAGGTTTGCAGATGCTGGAGATCTGAGCTGAAAATGTGTTGCTGGAAAAGCGCAGCAGGTCAGGCAGCATCCAAGGAGCAGGAGATTCGACGTTTCGGGCATAAGCCCTTCTTCAGGAATGGGATTCCTGAAGAAGGGCTTATGCCCGAAACGTCGAATCTCCTGCTCCTTGGATGCTGCCTGACCTGCTGCGCTTTTCCAGCAACACATTTTCAGCTAACACCATCAAATGCCAAGAAGACCACATTCTGCACTCCTCCACCTGACGGTTTGAGGCAATGGCAGATAAAGATATTTGGAGAAACATTTTTGTGGTAGTTTTTCCTCAGGGTATTTTGTGGCATCATGACTGTTAATAGCACTGCAAAATATTTGGGCTCATTGAATGATTTCTGAGGCATTTTGTGTTTCAGTAACGCAGCAGCTGACCCTGCACTGTGATGTGAACACCAGTTCGATTTCAAACTGCTGCTCCCTATTTTCCTGGAAAGGAAGCTAGCCCTCAGGAGCAGCAGGTAGGCCACTCAGCCCTTCGCGAGTACTGTCACTCATTGAGATGACAACAGATCTGATCGTGGCCTTAGCTGCACTCTCTAGTCTGCCTTGACATCTCTGCTGGTCAACAATTTGTTGAACTGATACTCGAACAAATTCCGAGACGGATCACTCACTGCTCCTGGGGGAAGGGACTGCCACATGCTCATGAGTCCCTGAGAACAGAATTCCGATCGTCGCTGTTTTAAAGGGGGAGCCCTCTAATTTCAACCCTCCCACAAGGAGAAACATCCTTTCAACACCTGCTGGATACACAGCAAGTTCGCCTCTTACTCCGTTCGACCCCAAGGGGCCTGTTCAACCTTTCTACTAAAAGGCCCTCCGGTCCCAGGAATCTACTGGGGGAACAAGCTGTGTGCAGTGCTGTTGTACATTCCCACTAAAATCGAGAACAAAAGTCTCCACAGGAGTCCAAATATGGTCTCCCGATTGCCCCACACGCCTGCAGAAAAAAAAACCAAACTTCCCTACGTTGATAGTGCATTTCCCTTGCCATGAGGCAGCAACGGCCCACACGTTGGCATGATTTCCGATTGAATTTGACTCAAGTGGTTACCGTGGAGATGCGGCCCTGACCTACCATGACTTGAGCAGTAAGGAGTCCAGAGGACTTTTTCTTCCTCTCTCTGTTGTGAAGGAGGGGCTGTCCCTGCAGCCAGTTGTAAAACTGAACTTCAGTCACAATCTGTTCCCCACCCCCCCACCCCGCTCTCTCTCTCTCTCTCTCTCTCTTGCAAACCCTGGCAGTGAGTCAAATGCTTTTCATGCAGAACAATCTGAAAGTTTCCAAAAATATGCGACTCATCATTTCTCTGGGCCGACTGCCAAGTTGGCTGTCAGTGGTTTGAGGGATAGATGAAAAGAGTTATCACACAGCGTTGAATATAATCGTGTCAGAGGCTGTCCAGGGAAGATTCTCTTGACTCATTCATGGGATGTACCAGTCCAGGAAAGGCCGGATTGTGTCGATTGTGAATAGATGGGGGCTGTTTTCCCTGGAGAGTCGCAGACTGAGGGGTGACAGTATAGAGGTTTATAAAATCCTGAGGGGCATGGATAGGGTAACTAGACAAAGTCTTTTACCTGGGGTGGGGGAGTCCAGAGCTAGAGGGCATAGGTTTAGGGTGAGAGGGGAAAGATATAAAAGAGACCTAAGGGGCAACCTTTTCACACAGAGGGTGGTACGTGTATGGAATGAGCTGCCTGAGGAAGTGGCGGAGGCTGGTACAATTACAACATTTAAGAGGCATTTGGATGGGTATATGAATAGGAAGGGTTTGGAGGGATATGGGCCGGGTGCTGTCAGGTGGGACGAGATTAGTTAAGAATATCTGCTCGGTATGGATGAGTTGGGCCGAAGGGTCTGTTTCCGCGCTGTGACTCAATTTCAGTTGAAGAGGATGAGAGGGGATCCTTTTGAAATCTGCAACCGAGGCAAAAGCTGCTGGAGAAACTCAGCAGGTCTGGGGAGAGAAAGCACTGGCTTCCAAACATCAACTCGGCTTTCTCTGCACGGATCCTGAGGGGACTTGACATGGTCAATACTCAGGGGCTGCTTCCTCTTGATAGGCCAAGTCCAGGACCAGGGGCCTTCACTGAAAACAAAGTGGTGTCCCTTTTCATCTCAGTGTGCCATCACTCTGTGGGGAATTCTCTGCGGGGACTGTATTATCTACTTTATTCGGGGTTGGGTTCGATCATACGCCAGAGATGAGGAGCTGAGGGTATGGTGACGCAGACGAGAATGGTGAGTCCACCAAACCGGCTTTGATCAGACCGAATGTAGATGTTGGGGAGGTGTTTCCGCTAGTCAGAGAGACTAGGCCCGAGGGCACAGCCTTAGAGTCAAGGGAAGACCTTTTAGAATGGAGATAAGGAGAAACTTCTTCACCCAGAGAGTGGGGACTCTATGGAATTTATTGCCCCAGAAGGCCATTGAGTATAAGACTGAGAGAGCGAGGTTCCTGAGTATCAATAGTTTCAAAGGTTATGGGGAAAAAGCGGGAGAGTGGGATTGAGGAATGCCTCTGCCATGATTGAATGACAGAGCAGATTCGATGGGCTGAATGGCCTAATTTCTGCTCCTATGCCTTATGGTCTTACGGAATGATGGAGCAGGGATTGGAAGGCTGGAAGGCATCTCTCTGCTCGGAAATCCCACATTCCTGGGGAAATATACCATCATGAAAGGTGTTGTGGGGCTCAGAGATACGAGACTTCGGAACGCTAAAGGGACAGAATGAATGACCAATGCTTGGAGAAGAGGCAATGGCGGAGTGATTGGGCTAGTCACCCGAGCTAGTCGTCCAGAATCCCAGCTCTGAGGATGTGGGTTCAAATCTCACTGTGGGAGATGGTGACATTTTAATCCAATGATCCAAGAAAGCTGGGCTAATGGCCACCAATGCTAGGTGGTGAGAGAGGGCTGGTGTACCACAGGGATCAGTGCTCAGTCCCTTCTTGCCTGCGATGTATAAATAGGGGTGGTTTTTCATAAGTTCGCAGATTATAAAAGGATAGGCTGGGTGGTCAATAGTGAGAAATAAAGTCGCGAGTCACAGGACAGGTGGAATTCAAAAGAAGTGACCAGACAAAGACGTGTTTAGTGCACGACAAGGCGCAGAGGGATCATGGAATAATTGACCACAGATCCTTGAAGGGGGCAGGGTGGTTCACAAGGCATACGGGGCACTTGCTTTGATCAGTCAAGGCACGGCTGCTAAACTCAGGGCAGTTAAGTGAGAGTTGTACCAGACTTTAGCTAGACCACACTCTCGGAAGAATGCGGTGGCAGATGAGATCAGTGGAGATGTTGCCTGGGATGGAGAACTTGTAGAGAGGCTGGCTACGTTTGGTTTGTTTTCTTTGGAGCGGAGGAGGTAGAGGTGTCCAAGGTTATGAAGGTCTTTACAGGGGGATTAGAAAGCAGCTGGTGAAGGAAGAGGAATAACTTTGAGGGAAAAGGCAGCTGGGAGTTTGGGGAAAACATTTTTCACCCAGAGGGTGGTGGGGATCTGGAATACACTGGCCTGGGAGATGGGCACTTGAAAGGTCATGGCATTCAGGGCGATGGGCTGAGTGTGGTGAAGGGCGAGGGATGGAGACAGAGAGTAGTATTTGTCAGGACAGAGTCAAAGGAGAGAAAGCCCTCCGCTGGACTGTCGGATTCTCTGTTGAAATGACAGCGCTGAGGGAGTCCCGCACTGTCAGAGAGGCAGAAAAGGTGAATCGTTTTTTTACCAGCCCAAATCAACGTGTTCACAGATGTTCTTACACACCTTTGGAGCAGGTGGGGATTGAACTTGGGCCTCCTGGTTCAGGAGGAGGGACACTACCGGCTTTGCCTGTTGGATAAATTGATGTGAACAGACACACAGTGACTTCTCTCGAGTTAAGGGATCCTATGACACCATTGGAAATGCAGAGAGAGCATCGCAACAATGTTTATCGAGGAATCGGTGAGGGGTGGTCTGACTGTTTATCGGAATATTCTGCAGTAGATTGCTGGTTAAAAATGGATTACCAAGTTTGCCTGCAAACTAATGGTAGGTTTGAACAGGCAAGGCGGAGAGGTCCCTGTGATACCACCCCCACGGGGTACGGGTTTGTTGATTAAAAATGTACGAAGTGTAAAGCAGGGGGTTTCGGCTTGAAGCGGAAAGCAGCAAGGAGTAACAAAGGCGTTAGAGAACTGAGCACCAGGCAGGAACGGAAACGATACAAACCGTCAGGGCAGCAGGCTACACACCAGCCAGGGACAAGGGAGCAAGTGCTTTCTGCCAAAAGGGGCTGTGTCCTTTCCTCTAAATGTGGTCTGTGGTAGAACCAATTGACTATATCGGAACTTCCACCTCAGCGAGACAAGCTCATCATGATGTAGAAACAATAAAATTGAAAGTGACTTTTTTTTGCATGTGTCAACTGAAGCAATTCAGTATTTAAATCACTTCAGAGCAGCGATGGTATCAGAACGCCAGGAAGGGATCAATGCTGCCTGAAGGCAGGCAGGGGGAATAGAGAGATACCAATGAAGAGAGAGAACATGAGGGGGATTCCATTTGGGTTCAACATAACAACAGGACAGTGTCAGGGTTCATACACAGACCGGAATGATTACAGGACAGCGTCAGGATTCATACACAGACCGGAATGATTACAGGACAGTGTCAGGATTCATACACAGACCGGAATGATTACAGGACAGTGTCAGGATTCGTACACAGACCGGAATGATTACAGGACAGTGTCAGGATTCATACACAGACCGGAATAACAGGACAGTGTCAGGATTCATACACAGACCGGAATAACAGGACAGTGTCAGGATTCATACACAGACCGGAATGATTACAGGACAGTGTCAGGATTCATACACAGACCGGAATGATTACAGGACAGTGTCAGGATTCATACGCAGACCGGAATGATTACAGGACAGTGTCAGGATTCATACGCAGACCGGAATAACAGGACAGTGTCAGGATTCATACACAGACCGGAATGATTACAGGACAGTGTCAGGATTCGTACACAGACCGGAATGATTACAGGACAGTGTCAGGATTCGTACACAGACCGGAATGATTACAGGACAGCGTCAGGATTCATACACAGACCGGAATGATTACAGGACAGTGTCAGGATTCATACACAGACCGGAATAACAGGACAGCATCCGGACTCATACACAGACTGGAATATTACAGGGAAGCATCAGGATTCATGCACAGAGCAGGAGGGTTACAGGACAGTGTCAGAATTCATACCGAGACCGGAATGATTACAGGACAGTGTCAGGATTTGTACACAGTCTGGAATTATGAGAGGACCGTGTCAGGATTCGTACACAGACCGGAATGATTGCAGGACGGTGTCAGGATTCATACACAGACCGGAATGATTACAGGACAGCGTCAGGATTCATACACAGACCGGAATGATTACAGGACGGTGTCAGAGTTCATGCACAAACCGGAATGATTGCAGGACGGTGTCAGGATTCATACACAGACCGGAATGATTGCAGGACGGTGTCAGGATTCATACACAGACCGGAATGATTGCAGGACGGTGTCAGGATTCATACACAGACCGGAATGATTACAGGACGGTGTCAGGATTCATACACAGACCGGAGTGATTAGAGAAGAGTGTCAGGATTTGAAATGCGAGCAGCAGCGGAGGGAGGACGAACTCGGCAGACTGCAGATAAGGTTCGGCAGTTTGTATTGAAATTACTTACTGGTAGCAGGCAGCGGTGTTTTTCTCTTTCACAGAAGGAGCGGGAGCAGCAGAGGGAGTGACGGGGACCAGAGGGTTAGCTGGGAAGGTAAGCAGTGAGTATAAATACTCACCCTTCAACGCCAGCGGCCATTTTAAGTGGGAGCAGCAGCCGAGAAGGAGCGGGAGCAGCGGAGGAAGTGACGTGGACCGGAGGGGCAGCCGGGAAGGTAAGCAGTGACCATATATATCAGCAAGGCGGCTAAACCCGAGCCTCTGCTACTGTAGTGTCTCCCACCCACCCTCCTCCTCTAACCTCGTTAATAAGCAGGAAGAACGGGAGCGACGACCAGGGGACTGTCGGCAATATACCTGGGCAGTGGCTGAACCCGAGACACTACACGTGTTATGTACAGACCTCCTAACAGTGGTCAGGACCAGGGGCCCAACATGTCCCGGGAAATAGAGAAGGCATGTCAGAAAGACAAGGTCACGGTGATCATGGGAGACTTCAATATGCAGGTGGACTGGATAAATAGTGTTGCCAGTGGATCCAAAGAAAGGGAATTTTTGGAATGCTTACAGAATGGCTTTTTGGAACAGCTTGTCATGGAGCCCACAAGGGAGCAGGCTATTCTGGACCTAGCGCTTTGCAATGAACCAGACTTTGTAAAAGATCTTAAAGTAAGGGAACCCTTAGGAAATAACGATCATAATATGGTAGAGTTCAGTCTGCAGTTTGATAGAGAGAAGGCAAAATCGGATGTAATGGTGTTACGGTTAAATAAAGGTAATTATGAGGGCATGAGAGAGGGACTGACAAAAATAGACTGGAAGCAGAGCCGAGCGGGGAAGACAGTACAGCAAAAATGGCAGGAGTTTGTGGGTATAATTGAGGACACAGTACAGAGGTTCATCCCCAAGAAAAGGAAGATTATCCGGGGAGGGATTAGACAGCCATGGCTGACAAAGGAAGTCAGGAAATGTATCAAAGAAAAAGAGAGATCCTATAAAGTGGCCAAGAGCCCTGGGAAATCAGAAGATTGGGAAGGCTACAAAAACAAACAGAGGATAACAAAGAGAGAAATAAGGAAGGAGAGGATCAAATATGAAGGTAGGCTAGCCAGTAATATTAGAAATGATAGTAAAAGTTTCTTTCAATACATAAGAAACAAACGACAGGCAAAAGTAGACATTGGGCCACTTCAAACTGATGCTGGAAGCCTAGTGATGGGAGATAAGGAAATAGCAGGAGAACTTAATAAGTACTTTGCGTCAGTTTTCACAGTGGAAGACATGAGTAATATCCCAACAATTAAAGGGAGTCAGGGGGCTGAGTTGAGTATGGTTGCCATTACAAAAGAGATAGTGCTAGAAAAGCTAAAAGGTCTAAAAATTGATAAATCTCCTGGCCCCGATGGGCTACATCCTGGAGTTCTGAGGGAGGTGGCTGAGGAAATAGTGGAGGTGTTGATTGAGATCTTTCAAAAGTCACTAGAGTCAGGGAAAGTCCCAGATGATTGGAAGATCGCTGTTGTAACCCCCTTGTTCAAGAAAGGATCAAGACAAAAGATGAAAAATTATAGGCCAATTAGCCTAATCTCGGTTGTTGGTAAAATTCTAATATCCATCATTAAGGATGAGGTTTCTAAATTCTTGGAAGAGCAGAGTCTGATTAGAACAAGTCAACATGGATTTAGTAAGGGGAGGTCGTGCCTGACAAACCTGTTAGAATTCTTTGAAGAGGTGACAAGTAGGTTAGACCAGGGAAACCCAGTGGATGTGGTCTATCTAGACTTCCAAAAGGCCTTTGATAAGGTGCCACACGGGAGGCTGCTGAGTAAGGTGAGGGCCCATGGTGTTCGAGGTGAGCTACTGGTATGGATTGAGGATTGGCTGTCTGACAGAAGGCAGAGAGTTGGGATAAAAGGTTCTTTTTCGGAATGGCAGCCGGTGACGAGTGGTGTCCCGCAGAGTTTGGTGTTGGGGCCACAGCTATTCGCATTATATATTAATGATCTGGATGAGGGAACTGGGGGCATTCTAGTGAAGTTTGCAGATGATATGAAGTTAGGTGGACAGGCAGGTAGTACTGAGGAAGTGGGGAGGCTGAGAAGGATCTAGACAGTTTGGGAGAGTGGTCCAGGAAATGGCTGATGGAATTCAACGTGAGCAAATGGGAGGTCTTGCGCTTTGGAAAAAAGAATAAAAGCATGGACTACTTTCTAAACAGTGAGAAAATTCATAAAGCCAAAGTACAAAGGGATCTGGGAGTGCTAGTCGAGGATTCTCTAAAGGTAAACATGCAGGTTGAGTCCATGATTAAGAAAGCGAATGCAATGTTGTCATTTATCTCAAGAGGGTTGGAATATAAAAGCACTGTTGTGCTACTGAGACTTTATAAAGCTCGGGTTAGGTCCCATTTGGAGTACTGTGTCCAGTTTTGGTCCCCACACCTCAGGAAGGACATACTGGCACTGGAGCGTGTCCAGCGGAGATTCACACGGATGATCCCTGGAATGGCAGGTCTAACATACGAGGAATGGCTGAGGATCCTGGGATTGTATTCATTGGAATTTAGAAGATTAAGGGGAGATCTAATAGAAACTTACAAGATAATACATGGCTTGGAAAGGGTGGATACTAGGAAATTGTTTCCATTATGCGAGGAGACTAGGACCCATGGACACAGCCTTAGAATTAGAGGGGGTCAATTCAGAACAGAAATGCGGAGACATTTCTTCAGCCAGAGAGTGGTGGGCCTGTGGAATTCATTGCCGCAGAGTGCAGTGGAGGCTGGGACGCTAAATGTATTCAAGGCAGAGATTGATAAATTCTTGATGTCACAAGGAATTAAGGGCTACGGGGAGAATGTGGGTAAATGGAGTTAAAATGTCCATCAGCCATGATTAAATGGCGGAGTGGACCCGATGGGCTGAATGGCCTTACTTCCACTCCTATGTCTTATGGTCTTATAGGATTCATACACAGACCGGAATGATTACAGGACAGTGTCAGGAATCATACACAGAAAGGAATGATTACTGGACAGGGTGCGGATTAAGGCAGAGATAGATGGAGGGAAATACAGGACAGTGTGCGGATTTACACAGAGAAATCGAGATAATTACAGTACAGTGCGCGGACTTAAACAGGGAGATGAGTGTAATTACAGGACAGTGTGCAGAATTATACAGAGAGATGGGGATAATTACAGGACAGTGTCTGGTTTTATACAGAGAGATGGAGATATGAACAGGACAGTGTGCGGATTTATACAGAGAGATGTGGATAATTACAGGACATTGCGGATTTATACTGAGAGATGTGGATAATTACAAACAGCGTGCAGATTTATACAGAGAGATGGGGGATAATTACAGGACAGAGTGCAGACTTATACAGATAGTTGGGGTTAATTATAGGACATTGTGCGGATTTATACAGAGAGATGGAGATAGTTACAGGTCAGTGTGCAGATTTATTCAGAGAGATGGGGATAAATACGTGACAGTATGTGGATTTATACAGTGAAATGGGGATAATTACAGGACAGAGTGCGGATCAGCACAGAGAGAAGGAGATTATTACAGAACAATGCACGGATTTATACAGGTAGATGGAGATAATTACAGGACACTGTGGATTTATACAGGGAGTTGGGGTTAATTACAGGACATAGTGTGGATGTATTAAGGGAGATGGAGACAATTACAGGACGGTGTGCGTTTCTATACAGGGAGATGGAGATATTTACAGGACAGTGTGCAGATTTATACAGAGACATGAAGATAATTACAGGAATGTGTGCCCATTTATACAGAGAGATGGGAATAAGTACAGGAATGTGTGCGGATTTATTCTGAGAGATGGAGATAGGTACAGGACAGTGTGCGGATTTATACAGAGAGATGGGGATAATTATAGAACAGTGTGCGGATTTATCCAGAGAATAGGAGATAATTACAGGACGGCGTGCAGATTTATACAGAGAGATGGGGATAATTACAGGACACTGTGGGGAGTTATACAGAGAGATGGAGATAATTATAGGTCGGTGTGCGTATTTATACAGAGAGATGGAGATAATTACAGGACGGTGTGCGGATTTATACAGAAAGATGGAGGTAATTACAGGTCAGTGTGTGGATTTATTCAGAGATGGGGATAAATACATGACAGTGTGCAGATTTATACAGAGTGATTGGGATAATTACAGGACAGTGTGTGGATTTATACAGAGAGATGGGAATAATTACAGGACAGTGTGTGGATTTATACAGAGTGATTGGGATAATTACAGGACAGTGTGCGGATTTATACAGATAGATGGGGATAATAACAGGACATGGTGCGGATTTAATCAGAAAAATGGGGATAATTACAGGACAGTGTGCGGATTTATACAGAGAGATGGGGATAACGACAGGACAGAGTGTGGATTTATACAGAGAGATGGAGATAATTCCAGGACAATGTGTGAATTTATACAGAGAGATGGGGATAATTACAGGGCAGTGTGTGGATTTATACAGAGAGATGGAGATAAATTCAGGTCAGTGTGCGGATTTATACAGATTGGTGGGGATAATTACAGGACAGAGTGTGGATTTATACAGAGAGATGGAGATAACTACAGGACAATGTGCGTATTTATACAGAGAGATGGGATAATTACAGGACAGTGTGTGGATTTATACAGATAGACGGGGATAATTACAGGACAGTGCGCGGATTTATACAGAGAGATGTGGATAATTACAGGACAGTGTGCGGATTTATACAGAGAGATGGAGATAATTACAGGACAGTGTGTGGATTTATACTGAGAGATGTGGATAATTACAGGACGTGGTGCGGATTTATACAGAGAGATGGAGATAATTACAGGACAGTGTGTGGATTTATACAGATAGACGGGGATAATTACAGGACAGTGCGCGGATTTATACAGAGAGATGGGGATAATTACAGGACAGTGTGCGGATTTATACAGAGAGATGTGGATAATTACAGGACAGTGTGCGGATTTATACAGAGAGATGTGGATAATTACAGGACATGGTGCGGATTTATACAGGGAGCTGGGGTTAATTACAGGACAGAGTGTGGATGTATACAGGGAGATGGGGATAATTATAGGACAGTGTTCGGTTTTATACGTAGAGATGGGGATAATGACCGGACAGTGTGTGGATTTATACAGAAAGATGTGGATAATTATAGCACCGTGTACAGATTTATAAAGAGACATGAAGGTAATCACAGGACAGTGTGCAGATATATGCAGAGAGATGGAGATAATTACAGGACAGTGTGTGGATTTATACAGAGAGATGGGGATAATTACTGACAGTGTGTGGATTTATACAGAGAGATGGGAATAATTACAGGACAGTGTGCAGTTTTATACAGAGAGATGTGGATAACAACAGGACAGTGTGTGGATTTATACAGTGAGATGGGAATAATTACAGGACAGTGTGTGGATTTATACAGAGAAATGGGAATAATTACAGGACAGTGTGCAGTTTTATACAGAGAGATGTGGATAACAACAGGACAGTGTGTGGATTTATACAGTGAGATGGGAATAATTACTGGACAGTGTGTGGATTTATACAGAGAAATGGGAATAATTACAGGACAGTGTGCAGTTTTATACAGAGAGATGTGGATAACAACAGGACAGTGTGTGGATTTATACAGAGAGATGGGGATAATTACAGGACATTGTGCGGATTTATACAGAGAGATGGAGATATTTATTGGACAGTGTGTGGATTTATACAGAGAGATGGAGATATTTACTGAACAGTGTGTGGATTTATACAGAGAGATGAGAATAACGACAGGACAGTGTGCGGATTTATACAGAGAGATGGGGATAAATACAGGACAGTGTGCGGATTTATACAGAGAATTGGAGATAATTACAGGACGGTGTGCGGATTTATAAAGAGACATGGGGATAATTACAGGACAGTGTGTGGGTTTATACAGAGAGATGGGAAGAATTACAGGACAGTGTGTGAATTTATACAGAGAGATGGGGATAATTACAGGGCAGTGTGTGGATTTATATCGAGAGATGGGGATAACGACAGGACAGTGTGTGGATTTATACATAGAGTTGGGGATAATTACAGGACAGTGTGCAGATTTATGCAGAGAGATGGGGATAACGACAGGATAGAGTGTGGATTTATACTGAGAGATGTTGATAATTGCTGGATAGTGTGCGGATTTACACAGGGAGATGCGGATAATTACAGGACATTGTGCGGATTTATTCAGAGAGATGGAGACAATTGCAGCATCGTGTGCGGATTTATAAAGAGACATGGCGATAAGTACAGGACAGGGTGTGGATTTTTGCAGAGACAGAAGGTAATTACAGGGCAGTGTGTGGATTTATACAGAGAGGTGAGGATAATTACAGGTCAGTGTGTTGATTTATATTGAGAGATGGGGATAACGACAGGACAGTGTGCGGATTTATACATAGAGTTGGGGATAATTACAGGACAGTGTGCAGATTCATATAGAGACATGGAGATAATTACAGGACAGTGTGCGGATTGATGCAGAGAGATGTGGGTAAGTACAGGAAAGTGTGCGGATTTATACTGAGAGATGGAGATAGGTACAGGACAGTGTGTGGATTTATACAGAGAGATGGGGATAATTATAGAACAGTGTGCGGATTTATCCAGAGAGATGGGGATAAATACAGGACAGTGTGCGGATTTATACAGAGAATTGGAGATAATTACAGGACGATGAGCAGATTTATACAGAGAGATGGAAATAATTACAGGACTGTGTGCGGATTTATTCAGAGAGATGGAGACAATTACAGCACTGTGTGCGGATTTATAAAGAGACATGGCGATAAGTACAGGACAGGGTATGGAGTTTTGCAGAGAGATGAAGGTAATTACTGGACAGTGTGCAGATTTATACAGAGAGATGTGGATCATTGCAGGAGAGAGAGTGGATTTGCACAGAGAGATGGGGATAATTGCAGGATAGTGCATGCATTTATACAGGGAGATGCGGAAAATTGCAAGCAGTGTGCAGATTTATACAGAGAGATGGAGATTATTACAAGACAGTGTGCGGATTTATACAGAATAATGGGAATAATTACAGGATATTGCGTGGATTTATACAGAGAATTGGAGATAATTACAGGACAGAGAGCAGATTTGCACAGAGAGATGTGGATAACGACAGGACAGTGTGTGGATTTATACAGAGAGATGGGAATAATTACAGGACATTGCGGATTTATACTGAGAGATGTTGATAATTACTGGATAGTGTGCGGATTTACACAGGGAGATGGAGATAATTACAAACAGCGTGCAGATTTATACAGGGAGATGGAGATAATTACAGGACAATATGAGGATTTATACTGAGTGATGTGGATAATTACAGGACAATGTGCGTAGTTATACAGAGAGATGGGGATAGTTACTGGACAGTGTGTGGATTTATACAGAGAGATGGGGATAATTACAGGACAGAGTGTGAATTTGTTCAGAGAGATGGGGATAATTACAGGACAGTGTGCGGATATATGCAGAGAGATGGGGATAATTACAGGACAGTGTGTGGATTTATACAGAGAGATGGGGATAATTGCAGGACAGGGTGTGGAATTATGCAGAGACATGCAGATAATTACAGGACAGTGTGCGGATTTATACAGAGAGATGTGGATAAGTACAGGCAAGTGTGCGGATTTATTCTGAGAGATGGAGACAATTGCAGCACCATGTCCGGATTTATAAAGAGACATGGAGATAAGTACAGGACAGGGTGTGGATTTTTGCAGAGACATGAAGGTAATTACAGGGCAGTGTGCAGATTTATACAGAGAGATGGAGACAGTTACAGGGCAGTGTGTGGATTTATATCGAGAGATAGGGATAACGACAGGACAGAGAGCAGATTTGCACAGAGAGATGGGAATAATTACAGGACAGTGTGTGAATTTATACAGGGAGATGTGGATAATTACAGGACAGTGTGTGGATTTATACAGAGAGATGTGGATAACGACAGGACAGTGTGCAGATTTATTCAGGGAGATGGAGATAATTACAGGACAGTGTGCGGATTTATACAGAGTGTTGGAGATAATTACAGGGCAGTGTGTGGATTTATATCGAGAGATGGGGATAACGACAGGTCAGTGTGCGGATTTATAAAGGGAGATGGGGATAATTACAGGACAGTGTGCAGATTTATACAGAGAGATGGAGACAGTTACAGGACGGTGTGCGGATTTATACAGAGACATGTGGATCATTGCAGGAGAGAGAGTGGATTTGCACAGAGAGATGGGGATAATTGCAGGATAGTGCATGCATTTATACAGGGAGATGCGGAAAATTGCAAGCAGTGTGCAGATTTATGCAGAGAGATGGGAATAATTACAGGACAGTGTGCGGATTTATACAGAGAGATGGAGATATTTACTGAACAGTGTGCGGATTTATACAGAGAGATGGAGATAATTACAGGACAGTGTGTGGATTTCCACAGAATAATGGGAATAATTACAGGAGAGTGTGTGGATTGATACAGCGAGTTGGAGATAATTACAGGACAGTGAGCTGATTTATACAGAGAGATGGGATAATTACAGGACAGTGTGTGAATTTATTCAGAGAGATGGGGATAATTACAGGACAGTGTGTGGATTTATACAGGGAGATGGGGATAATTACAGGACAGTGTGCGGATTTATACAGCGAGATGGGGATAATTTCAGGGCAGTGTGTGAATTTATTCAGAGAGATGGGGATAATTACAGGACAGTGTGCGGATATATGCAGAGAGATGTGGATAATTACAGGACAGTGTGCGGATTTATACAGGGAGATGGGGATAATTACAGGACAGGGTGTGGAATTATGCAGAGAGATGTGGATAAGTACAGGAAAGTGTGCGGATTTATACTGAGAGATGGAGATAGGTACAGGAAAGTGTGTGGACTTATACAGAGAGATGGGGATAATTATAGAACAGTGTGCAGATTTATCCAGAGAGATGGGGATAATTACAGGATGGTGCACGGATTTTTATACAGAAAGATGGAAATAATTACATGACTGTGTGCGGATTTATTCAGAGAGATGGAGACAATTACAGCACCATGTGCAGATTTATAAAGAGTCATGGAGATAATTACAGGACAGGGTGTGGAGTTTTGCAGAGACATGAAGGTAATTACAGGGCAGTGTGCAGATTTATACAGAGAGATGGAGACAGTTACAGGACAGTGTGCGGATTTATACAGAGACATGTGGATAATTGCAGGAGAGAGGGCGGATTTGCACAGAGAGATGGGGATAATCACAGGACAGTGCTTGCATTTATACCGGGAGATGCGGAAAATTGCAAGCAGTGTGCGGATTTATGCAGAGAGATGGAGATAATTACAGGACAGTGTGCAGATTTATACAGAGAGATGGGTATAATTACAGGACAGTGTGCAGATTTATACAGAGAGATGGGGATAATTACAGGACAGTGTGCAGATTTATACTGAGCGATGGAGATATTTACATGACAGTGTGCGGATTTATACAGAATAGTGGGAATAATCACAGGATATTGTGTGGATTTATACAGAGAGGTGGAGATAATGACAGGACAGAGAGCAGATTTGCACAGAGAGAAGGGAATAATTACAGGACAGTGTGCAGATTTATACAGAGAGATGCGGATAACGACAGGACAGTGTGTGGGTTTATACAGAGAGATAGGGATAATTACAGGACAGTGTGTGGATTTATACAGAGAGATGGGGATATTTACTGGACAGTGTGTGGATTTATACAGAGAGATGGAGATAAGTACAAGACAGTGTACGGATTTATACAGAGAGTTGAAAATAATTACAGGACTGATACCGGATTTATACAGAGAGATGGAAATAATTACAGGACATTGTGCGGATTTATTCAGAGAGATGGAGACAATTGCAGCACCGTGTCTGGATTTATAAAGAGACATGGAGATAAGTACAGGACAGGGTGTGGATTTTTGCAGAGACATGAAGTTAATTACAGGACAGTGTGTGGATTTATACAGAGAGGTGAGGATAATTACAGGACATTGTGCTGATTTATATCGAGAGATGGGGATAATGACAGGACAGTGTGTGGATTTATACATAGAGTTGGGGATAATTACAGGACAGTGTGTGGAATGATGCAGAGAGATGTGGATAAGTACAGGAAAGTGTGCGGATTTATACTGAGAGATGGAGATAGGTACAGGACAGTGTGTGGACTTATACAGAGAGATGGGGATAATTATAGAACAGTGTGCGGATTTATGCAGAGAGATGGGGATAAATAAAGGACAGTGCGGATTTATACAGAGAGATGGAGATATTTACATGACAGTGTGCGGATTTATACAGAATAATGGGAATAATTACAGGATATTGTGTGGATTTATACAGAGAATTGGAGATAATTACAGGACAGAGAGCAGATTTGCACAGAGAGATGGGAATAATTACAGGACAGTGTGTGGATTTATACAGAGAGATGGGGATAACGACAGGACAGTGTGTGGATTTATACAGAGAGATGGGGATAATAACAGGACAATATGAGGATTTATACTGAGTTATGTGGATAATTACAGGACAATGTGCGTATTTATACAGGGAGATGGGGATAGTTACAGGACAGTGTGTGGATTTATACAGAGAGATGGGGATAATTTCAGGTCAGTGTGCAGATGTATACAGAGAGATGGGGATAATAACAGGGCAGTGTGTGGATTTATACAGGGAGATGGAGGTAATTACAGGTCAGTGTGCGGATTTATACAGATTGGTGGGGATAATAACAGGACAGTGTGTAGATTTATACAGGGAGATGGAGATAATTACAGGACATGGTGTGGATTTATGCAGAGAGATGGGGATAATTACTGGACAGTGCGCGGATTTACACAGAGAGATGGGGATAATTACAGGACAGTGTGCCGATTTATATAGAGAGATGGAGATACTTACAAGACAGTGTGTGGATTTATACAGAATAATGGGAATAATTACAGGATATTGTGTCTATTTATACAGAGAGTTGAAGACAATTACAGGACAGAGAGCAGATTTGCACAGAGAGATGTGGATAACGACAGGACAGTGTGTGGATTTATACAGAGAAATGGGAATAATTACAGGACCGTGTGTGGATTTATACAGAGAGATGGGGATAACGACAGGACAGTGTGTGGATTTATACAGAGAGTTGGGAATAACGACAGGACAGTGTGTGGATTTATACAGAGAGTTGTAGATAATTACAGGACAGTGTGTGGATTTATGCAGAGAGACGTGGATAATTACAGGACATTGCGGATTTATACTGAGTGATGTTGATAATTACAGGACAGTGTGCGGAATTACACAGGGAGCTGCGGATAATTACAAACAGCGTGCAGATTTATACAGAGAGATGGGGGATAATTACAGGACAGTGTGCAGACTTATACAGATAGATGGGGATAATTACAGGACAATATGAGGATTTATACCGAGTTATGTCGATAATTACAGGACAATGTGCGTATTTATACAGAGAGATGGGGATAGTTACTGGACAGCGTGTGGATTTATACAGAGAGGTGGAGATAATTACAGGACAGTGTGCGGATTTATACAGAGAGATGGGGATAATTACGGGACAGCGTGTGAATTTATACAGAGAGATGGGGATAATTACAGGACAGTGTGTGGATGTATACAGAGAGATGGGGATAATTATAGGACAGTGTGCGGATTTATACAGAGAGATGGGGATAATTTCAGGTCAGTGTGCAGATGTATACAGAGAGAAGGGGATAATTACAGGACAGTGTGCAGATTTATACAGAGAGATGTGAATAAGTACAGGACAGCGTGCGGATTTACACAGAGAGATGGAAATAATTACAGGACTGTGTCCGGATTTATACAGAGAGATGGAAATAATTACAGGACATTGTGCGGATTTATTCAGAGAGATGGAGACAATTACAGCACTGTGTGCGGATTTATAAAGAGACATGGAGATAAGTACAGGACAGGGTGTGGATTTTTGCAGAGACATGAAGGTAATTATAGGACAGTGTGCAGATTTATACAGAGAGATGGAGACAGTTACAGGACAGTGTGCGGATTTATAGAGAGAGATGGGAATAATTACAGGACAGTGTGTGAATTTATACAGGGAGATGTGGATGATTACAGGACAGTGTGTGGATTTATACAGAGAGATGGGAATAATTACAGGACAGTGTGTGAATTTATACAGGGAGATGTGGATGATTACAGGACAGTGTGTGGATTTATACAGAGAGATGTGAATAACGACAGGACAGTGTGCGGATTTATACATAGACTTGGGGATAATTACAGGACAGTGTGCGGATTTATACAGAGAGATGGAGATAGTTACAGGACAGTGTGTGGATTTATACAGAGAGATGGAGATAGTTACAGGACAGGGTGTGGATTTATACAGAGACATGGAGATATTTACAGGACAGTGTGCGGATTGATGCAGAGATGTGGATAAGTACAGGAAAGTGTGCGGATTTATACTGAGAGATGGAGATAGGTACAAGATAGTGAGTGGACTTATACAGAGAGATGGGGATAAATACAGGACAGTGTGCGGATTTATACAGAGAATTGGAGATAATTACAGGACGGTGTGCGGATTTATAAAGAGACATGGAGATAATTACAGGACAGGGTGTGGAGTTTTGCAGAGACATGAAGGTAATTACAGGGCAGTGTGCAGATTTATACAGAGAGATGGAGACAGTTACAGGACAGTGTGCGGATTTATACAGAGACATGTGGATAATTGCAGGAGAGAGAGTGGATTTGCACAGAGAGATGGAGATAATTACAGGATAGTGCTTGCATTTATACAGGGAGATGTGGAAAATTGCAAGCAGTGTGCAGATTTATGCAGAGAGATGGAGATAATTACAAGACAGTGTGCGGATTTATACAGAGAGATGGAGATAATTACAAGACAGTGTGCGGATTTATACAGAATAATGGGAATAATTACAGGATATTGTGTCTATTTATACAGAGAGTTGAAGATAATTACAGGACAGAGAGATGTGGATAACGACAGGACAGTGTGTGGATTTATACAGAGAGATGGGAATAATTACAGGACCGTGTGTGGATTTATACAGAGAGATGGGGGTAATTACAAGACAGTGTGCAGATTTATACAGAGAGATGGGGATAATTACAAGACAGTGTGCGGATTTATACAGAATAATGGGAATAATTACAGGATATTGTGTCTATTTATACAGAGAGTTGAAGATAATTACAGGACAGAGAGATGTGGATAACGACAGGACAGTGTGTGGATTTATACAGAGAGATGGGGATAATTACAGGACAGTGTGCAGATTTGTACAGAGAGATGGAGATATTTACTGAACAGTGCGTGGATTTATACTGAGAGTTGGGAATAACGACAGGACAGTGTGCGGATTTATTCAGGGAGATGGAGATAATTACAGGACAGTGTGTGGATTTATACAGAGAGACGTGGATAATTACAGGACATTGCGGATTTATGCTGAGAGATGTTGATAATTACTGGATAGTGTGCGGATTTACACAGGGAGATGCGGATAATTACAAACAGCGTGCAGATTTATGCAGAGAGACGTGGATAATTACAGGACATTGCGGATTTATACTGGGAGATGTTGATAATTACTGGATAGTGTGCGGATTTACACAGGGAGATGCGGATAATTACGAACAGCGTGCAGATTTATACAGAGAGATGGGGGATAATTACAGGACAGTGTGCGGATTTACACAGGGAGATGCGGATAATTACAAACAGCGTGCAGATTTATACAGAGAGATGGAGATAATTACAGGACAGTGTGCAGACTTATACAGATAGATGGGGATAATTACAGGACAATATGAGGATTTATACTGAGTTATGTGGATAATTACAGGACAATGTGCGTATTTATACAGAGAGATGGGGATAGTTACTGGACAGTGTGCGGATTTATACAGAGAGATGGGGATAATTTCAGGTCAGTGTGCAGATGTATACAGAGAGATGGGGATAATAACAGGGCAGTGTGTGGATTTATACAGAGAGATGGGGATAATTTCAGGTCAGTGTGCAGATGTATACAGAGAGATGGGGATAATAACAGGGCAGTGTGTGGATTTATACAGGGAGATGGAGGTAATTTCAGGTCAGTGTGTGGATTTATACAGAGAGATGGGGATAATTACAGGACAATGTGTAGATTTATACAGAGAGATGGAGATAATTACAGGACATGGTGTGGATTTATGCAGAGAGATGGGGATAATTACAGGACAATGTGTAGATTTATACAGGTAGATGGAGATAATTACAGGACATGGTGTGGATTTATGCAGAGAGATGGGGATAATTACTGGACAGTGCGTGGATTTACACAGAAAGATGGAGGTAATTACAGGACAGTGTGCAGATTCATACAGAGAGATGGGGATATTTACAGCACCGTGTGTGGATTTATAAAGAGACATGGAGATAAGTACAGGACAGTGTGCGGATTTATACAGAGAGATGGGGATAATTACAGGACAGCGTTCGGTTTTATACATAGAGGTGGGGATAATCGTAGGATATTGAGCGGGTTTACACAGAGAGATGGGGAAATTACAGTCAGTGCGACGATTTATACAGAGAGATGGGGATAATTACAGGACAGTGTGCCGATTTATACAGAATAATGGGAATAATTACAGGATTTTGTGTCTATTTATACAGAGAGTTGAAGATAATTGCAGGACAGAGAGATGTGGATAACGACAGGACAGTGTGTGGATTTATACAGAGAGATGGAGATATTTACAGGACCGTGTGTGGATTTATACAGAGAGTTGGGAATAACGACTGGTCAGTGTGTGGATTTATACAGAGAGATGGAGATAATTACAGGACAGTGTGCGGATTTATACAGAGAGTTGGAGATAATTACAGGACAGTGAGTGGATTTATGCAGAGAGACGTGGATAATTACAGGACATTGCGGATTTATACTGAGAGATGTTGATAATTACAGGACAGTGTGCGGAATTACACAGGGAGATGGGGATAATTACAAACAGCGTACAGATTTATACAGATAGATGGGGATAATTACAGGACAATATGAGGATTTATACTGAGTGATGTGGATAATTACAGGACAATGTGCGTAATTATACAGAGAGATGGGGATAGTTACTGGACAGTGTGCGGATTTATACAGAGAGATGGGGATAATTACAGGACAGTGTGCGGATTTATACAGAATAATGGGAATAATTACAGGATTTTGTGTCTATTTATACAGAGAGTTGAAGATAATTACAGGACAGAGAGCAGATTTGCACAGAGAGATGTGGATAACGACAGGACAGTGTGTGGATTTATACAGAGAGATGGAGATAATTACAGGACCGTGTGTGGATTTATACAGAGAGATGGGAATATTTACAGGACAGTGTGTGGATTTGCACAGAGAGATGGGAATATTTACAGGACAGTGTGTGGATTTATACAGAGAGATGGATATATTTACTGGACAGTGTGTGGATTTATGCAGAGAGATGGAGATAATTACAGGACAGTGTGCGGATTTATACAGAGAGATGTTGATAATTACAGGACAGTGTGCGGAATTACACAGGGAGATGGGGATAATTACAAACAGCGTGCAGATTTATACATTAGATGGGGATAATTACAGGACAATATGAGGATTTATACTGAGTTATGTGGATAATTACAGGACAATGTGCGTAATTATACAGAGAGATGGGGATAGTTACTGGACAGTGTGTGGATTTATACAGAGAGATGGGGATAATTACAGGATAGAGTGTGAATTTATACAGAGAGTTGGGGATAATAACAGGACAGTGTGCGGATTTATACAGAGAGATGGGAATAATTACAGGACAGAGTGTGAATTTATACAGAGAGATGGGGATAATTACAGGATAGTGTGTGGATTTATACAGAGAGATGGGGATAATAACAGGACAGTGTGCGGATTTATACAGAGAGATGGGGATAATTACAGGACAGTGTGCGGATTTATACAGAGAGATGGGGATAATTATAGGACAGTGTGCGGATTTATACAGAGAGATGGGGATAATTACAGGATAGTGTGTGGATTTATACAGAGAGATGGGATTATTACAGGACAGTGTGCGGATTTATACAGAGAGATGAGGATAATTACAGGATAGTGTGTGGATTTATACAGAGAGATGGGGATAATTACAGGACAGTGTGCGGATTTATACAGAGAGATGGGGATAATTACAGGACAGTGTGTGGATTTATACAGAGAGATGGGGATAATTACAGGACAGTGTGCAGATGTATACAGGGAGATAGAGATAATTACAGGACAGTGTGCAGATTCGTACAGAGAGATGGTGATATTTACAGGACAGTGTGTGGATTTATACAGAGAGGTGGAAATAATTACAGGACTGTGTGCAGATTTATTCAGAGAGATGGAGACAATTACAGCATCGTGTGCGGATTTATAAAGAGACATGGAGATAAGTACAGGACAGGGTGTGGATTTTTGCAGAGACATGAAGGTAATTACAGGACAGTGTGCGGATTTATACAGAGAGATGGAGACAGTTACAGGACAGTGTGCGGATTTATACAGACAGATGGGGATAATTACAGGACAGCGTTCGGTTTTGTACATAGAGGTGGGGATAATCGTAGGATATTGAGCGGGTTTACACAGAGAGATGGGGATAATTACAGGACAGTGTGCAGATTTATATAGAGAGATGGAGATAATTACAGGACAGTGTGCCGATTTATACAGAGAGTTGGAGATAATTACAAGACAGTGTGCAGATTTATATAGAGAGATGGAGATATTTACAAGACAGTCCGGATTTATACAGAATAATGGGAATAATTACAGGATATTGTGTCTATTTATACAGAGAGTTGAAGATAATTACAGGACAGAGAGCAGATTTGCACAGAGAGATGTGGATAATGACAGGACAGTGTGTGGATTTATACAGAGAGATGGGAATAATTACAGGACCGTGTGTGGATTTATACAGAGAGATGGGGATAATTACAGGACAGTGTGTGGATTTATACTGAGAGTTGGAGATAATTACAGGACAGTGTGCAGATTTATGCAGAGAGACGTGGATAATTACAGGACATTGCGGATTTATACTGAGAGATGTTGATAATTACAGGACAGTGTGTGGAATTACACAGGGAGATGCGGATAATTACAAACAGCGTGCAGATTTATACAGAGAGATGGGGGATAATTACAGGACAGTGTGTGGATTTATGCAGAGACATGCAGATAATTACAGGACAGTGTGTGGTTTGATGCAGAGAGATGTGGATATGTACAGGAAAGTGTGCGGATTTAATCTGAGGGATGGAGATAGGTACAGGACAGTGTGTGGATTTATCCAGAGAGATAGGGATAAATACAGGGCATTGTGTGGATTTATACAGAGAGCTGGAGATAATTACTGGACAGTGTGCAGATTCATACAGAGAGATGGTGATATTTACAGGACAGGGTGTGGATTTATACAGAGAGGTGGAAATAATTACAGGACTTGTGTGCAGATTTATTCAGAGAGATGGAGACAATTACAGCATCGTGTGCGGATTTATAAAGAGACATGGAGGTAATTACAGGACAGGGTCTGGATTTATGCAGAATAATGGGAATAATTACAGGATATTGTGTGGATTTGGACAGAGAGTTGGAGATAATTACAGGACATAGAGCAGATTTGCACAGAGAGATGGGAACACTTACAGGACAGTGTGTGAATTTATACAGGGAGATGTGGATAATTAGAGGACATGGTGCGTATTTATATAGAGAGATGTGGTTAATTACAGGACAGTGTGCGGATTTATACAGAGAGATGGAGACAATTACAGGACAGTGTGTGGATTTATACAGAGAGATGAAGACAATTACAGGACAATGTGCGGATTTATACAGATAGATGGCGATAATTACAGGACAGTGTGCAGATGTATACAGAGAGATGGGGATAATTACAGGACAGTGTGTGGATTTATACAGAGAGATGTGGATAATTACAGGACAGTGTGCGGATTTGTACAGAGAGATGGGGAAAATGACAGGACAGTGTGTGGATTTGTACAGAGAGATGGGGATAATTACAGGACAGTGTTTGGATTTATACAGGGAGATGTGGATAATTACAGGACAGTGTGTGGATTTATACAGAGAGATGGGAATAATGACAGGATAGTGTGTGGATTTATACAGGGAGATGGAGATAATTACTGCACAGTGTGCGGATGTATGCAGAGAGATGGGGATAATACCAGGACAGTGTGCGGATTATATTCAGAAGGTTGGGGATAATACCAGGACAGTGTGCGGATTATATTCAGGGAGATGGGGATAATACCAGGACAGTGTGCGGATTATATTCAGAGAGATGGGGATAGTTACCAGACAGTGTGCGGATTAAAACAGAGAGATGGAGGTAATTCCAGGGGAGTGTGCGGATTTATACAGAGAGATGGAGATAATTGCAGGAGAGTGTGTAAATTTATACAGAAAGATGTGGAAAGCTACAGGAGAGTGTGCGGATTTATTCAGAGAGGTGGGGATAATTATAGGACAGTGTGCGGATTTATTCAGAGAGGTGGGGATAATTACAGGACAGTATGTGGATTTATACAGAGAGATGGGGATAATTACAGGACAGCGTGCGGATTTATACAGAGAGATGGGAATAATGAGAGGACAGCGTGCGGATTTATACAGAGAGATGGGAATAATGACAGGACAGTGCGTGGATTTATACAGAGAGATGGGAATAATTATAGGACAGTGTGTGGATTTATACAGAGCGATGGGGATAATTACAGGACAGTGTGTGGATTTATTCAGAGAGGTGGGGATAATTACAGGACAGTGTGTGGATTTATACAGAGAGATGGGGATAATTACAGGACAGTGTGTGGATTTATACAGGGAGATGGGGA
The DNA here is from genome assembly GCF_020745735.1 of Hemiscyllium ocellatum. NCBI lineage: Eukaryota > Metazoa > Chordata > Chondrichthyes > Orectolobiformes > Hemiscylliidae > Hemiscyllium > Hemiscyllium ocellatum. Next base: position 7,106,218 of record NC_083435.1, read on the forward strand.
TAATTACAGGACAGTGTGTGGATTTATACAGGGAGATGGGGATAATTACAGGACAGTGTGTGGATTTATACAGAGCGATGGGGATAATTACAGGACCGTGTGCGGATTTAGACAGAATAATGGAGATACTTACTGGACAGCACTCTGACTATTCTCCCCTCTGTGAATTCTGTGTGACAGCATGTGTGTCCATTGAAGACACACTTTGGTTTGGCTGTCGAAGTGTGCATGTGTGCACATGTGAAATTGTGTGTGTGTGTGTGTGTGTGTGTCGATGTATTTGTCCCTGTGAAATTGTTTCTGTGAAACTGTGTCTGTGTCAGTGTTTGTGCACAATTATCTGTACATACAGTATATTTGTGTTTCAGGAATATGCCAGCATTCATATGTGTATTTATGTATGTGTATGTGTATGTGTATATAGGTATGTATGTGTCTGTCTGTGCACTGTGTAAGTCTCTGTGCCTGTGTGTCTCTGTGCCTGTCTGCCTGTCTGTCTGTGTGAATGTTCAGGATTTCCCAGCCCATTCACACGACCATTGCTTTCATTGAGGGTGGCTTCTTCACCCAGTCTCAGCCACAGGTCAAAAAATAACCTCTCCTCATATTCCTTTGTGATATTTTTTTCTCTCTGTCTTACGTCAGGTTCCTCTCTTTCCCACTGTGCTTTTTCAAAAATTCCAAGAAAGTTTTCACCCACACGGTCCAGATATTTAAATAAGGCAGTAGGATTTCCCCCCACCCCCACCCAGGCAGCAGTGAGGAACTGGAGCTGGTTCAAACGCTCCTTCTCACCGTAGCCTCAGTGCAGGGTGGGGGAGCCTATATCCCTCAGCCCCGGTGAGCTGGGGGCAGTGCAGCAGAGGGAGCTTGGGACAGGACACTCTCTGAAGGGCAGTCTCTATGCTCTGTGCACAATCACTCTTGTTTCCTTGAGAAGCACCCTCTGCGCCCTTGTCTCTCACTTTTTCCCCTCCAGTAATATCACAGAGGGGCAGCCGATCCCGGTGGTAGGAATTCCAGAGCGCAGGGTCAGGATCACAGCTCAGAGCCCAGTGAGAAACGCAGCTTTTCCAAACTTGCAGACAACACAAAACCCGGGTGGGACTCTGAGCTCGGAGGGTGATGCAGGAAGGCTTCCTGGCTTAGATTACTTACAGTGTGGAAACAGGCCCTTCGGCCCAACAAGTCCACACCGACCCGCCAAAGCGCAACCCACCCATATCCCTACATTTACCCCTTCACCTAACACTACGGGCAATTTAGCCTGGCCAATTCACCTGACCCGCACATCTTCGGACTGTGGGAGGAAACTGGAGCACCCGGAGGAAACCCAGGCAGACACGGGGAGAATGTGCAAACTCCACACAGTCAGCCGCCTGAGGCGGGAATTGAACCTGTGTCTCTGGCACTGTGAGGCAGCAGTGCTAACCACCGTGCCGCCCACATGTGATTTCAACAAGTTGAGTGAGTGGCTTAATACATGGCAGATGCAATACAATGCAACTGAATGTGATGATGTGGAGATGCCGGTGTTGGACTGGGGTGGACAAAGTCAAAAATCACACAACACCAGGTTATAGTCCAACAAGTTTAATTGGAAGCACACTAGCTTTCAGAGCGACGCTCCTTCATCATGAAGGAGCAGCACTGTGAAAGCTAGTGTGCTTCCAATTAAACCTGTTGGAATATAACTTGGTGCTGTGTGATTTTTTTAACTGAATGATGTTCTTCAGAAGGGAATTGAGTTATTTAGATGGTGATGTATTGGGAAGTGCGGATATACAAAGGGATCTGGGCGTCCCTATTCACCAGGCAATGAAAGTAGACAGTCTCTGCCTGTATGTTTTAGATTTTCCAGCATCTGTAGTTTTTTTTGTCTCTAACGAAAGAAGACAGGCCGAGACTGGAAAGGAAGGCTTACGGGGCATTGCAAGAAGACTTGAGTTCAGACATAAGGATTGCCTACTGCAGTTGTACCAGGCAAAGGTGGCGCCACACTTGGAGTATTGCCCGCAGTTTTGGTCTCTCTGCCTGAGAAAGGGTATAGTTTTCACAGAGGAGTGCAGCAAAGACAGATGAGCCCTGTCTTCTGGGGAAAGGTCACTGGGTTGGGAGGGCAAGGTTCACAAGAGCAGACATTGGCCCCTGCAGGTGATTTCCCTGCAGCGAAACTGTGCCTGAGGCTGGGCCTGGCAACTAGGCCTCAGGCTGACACTAGGCCGTACACTGAGTTACCGGTTGCCAGGCTACTGCAGTCATCAGAGTTCTTTTCTTCTTTACATCCTGGTCGGGATTTACCCTTTTATTTCCCCCTCTCGTTAGTGAGTCACACCAGCAAAGTGGTGAAACCTAGAATGGTGGCATGTCACGAGAAGCAAGCTCACCCAAGACTGGGGCCGCAACCTGTGCACAGTGAGATCCCACTTGTGCACTCACTGACCAGCCAGACAAACACCTCGCCCCCTCCCCCCACCCCTGGGAAGAGCTCTCAGCCCTTCCTCGATACTCCCCGGAGTTAACAGGAATGAAAGGCCATCATACCGAGGTGTACAGGGGATTGCCAATGCCGATGTAGAGGGATAGTTCCTGATGCTCGGCAATGGGGAACGAGAGGTTAGGGCAGCAGGGTTTTAGGGTAAGGGGTAGCAGGCTGAAAGCAAAGCTGAGGGGAAGTTGCTTCCCTCAGAGGGTGGTCAACCTGTGGAATTCACTCTCCTCGAGAAGGTGGGACGTTGCGTGCGTTTAAGGAAGAGGTATACCAGCTTTTCTTTGTAATGGATTGAAGAGTGAGGGAGAGCGGGCAGGAAGGTGGAACGGAGGCTGAGAGGAGATGGGGGGGTGATTGCATCTGATGGTGGAGCAAGCTCAATGGGCTGAATGGCCTCAGCCTCACACTGAGACCTGGTGTTCTCATTCAAAATCACGATGAAAGTGCGATCCTGTCACCCCCCTGTGGGGTTGGGGGGAGGGGGAGATGGAGTGGTGTGTGTGGGGGGAGTGTGTATGTGGGGTGGGGAGGGGGAGTGTGTGTGTGTGTAGAGGGGGAGAGAGAATGGTGTGTGGGGGGGCAGGTTAAGGTGTGTGTGTGGGGAGGGTGAGGTTGGGTGAAGGGGAAGGGGGCTGTGTGTGTGGGGGGAGGGGGATGTGTCTATGGTGGGGGAGGGGGATGTGTTTGTGGGGGGAGGGGATGTGGGGGGGAAGGGGATATGTGTGTGTGGGAGGGGAGGGAGGTGTGTGTGGGGGGGGGCAGGGGGACTTGTATGTGTGGGGGAGGGGGATGTGTGTGTGGGGGGAGGGAGGTGTGTGTAGGGGGAATTTGAGTGTGGGGGAGGGGTGTGTGGGGGGGAGGGGGATAAATGTATGTGTGGGGGAGGGGAAAGTGTGTGTGTATGTGGGATGTGTGTGTTGGGGGGGTGGGGGGATGTGTGTGTGGTGAGAAGGGGATTTGTGTGTGTGGGGGGAGGGATGTGTGTGGGGGAGGGGTGTGTGGGAGGAGGGGGATATATGTGTGTATGAGGGGTGTGTGGGGGAGGGGGGTGTGTGGTGGGGAGGGATATGTTTGCGTGTGGGGGGAGGGTGTGTGTGTGGGTGTGTGTGTGGGGGGGTGGGTTGTGTGTGTGGGGTGGAGGGGCTTGTGTGGGGGGAGGGGTGTGTGTGTGGCGGGGGCAGGTTGTGTGTGTGCATGGGGGGAGGTGTGTGTGCGTGGAGGGGAGGGGTGTGTGTGGGTGTGTGTGTGGGGGGATGGAGGGGTGTGTGTGGGGTGGACGGGTGTGTGTGGGGGGAGGGTTGTGTGTGTGTGGGGGGTGAGGTGTATGTGTGTGGAGGAGGGGTGTCTGTGTGGGGGAGGGGTGTGTGCATGTGGAGGGAGGGGTGGGTGTGAGCGGGGAGGGGTGTGTGGGGAGGGGTGTGTGCGTGTGTGTGCGTGTATATGTATATGTGTGTGTGTATATTTGTGTGCGTGTGTGTATGTATGTGCATATGTGTGTGCTTGTATGTGTGTGTGTACATATGAATGTGTGTATGTGAGTGTGCATGTATGTGTGTGTGTATATGTGTGTGTATGTGTGTGTATGTGTGTGTGTATGTGTCTGTGTATGTGTGTGTGTGTATGTGTGTATGAGTGTGTGTGTGTGTGCACTTTCCTCTGAAGTGATTTATTGTGACTTTTCCCTCGCAGCTTGGTGTGGGTTTCCATCTGCCGTCACCAGGCACTTCCTCTAAGAAGCAAGTTCAGTCGTTCAACTCACTTCTCCCACACACGAGGCTTTCATCAAGATCGATGTTTGAAAAGATGTGGGTCAGCGGTGAGCATAAAAGATAAAGACCTGTCAAAGGAACCGGCCTTGCAGCTTATCCGAAAACATCCCCGAGTGTTAGACAAGTCTCCTCCTCCTGGGGAAGTCCGTCTCAGAGTTTCAGCTGGGGGGGGAATTCAGTGCAGACCGGAGATGTTCAGCAGCAGCTTCATTGCTATCAGCGCAGTTGGATGTGGAGCTCTATTTCGATCTCTCAGGGAGGAACACTGAGACCTGGCCTGACCCCAGGGGCTGAGGGAGGAGGTGCCTGACGATAGGTGAGGGCTAAGGGGGTGGGTGGGTGGCAGGCACTGCCCACCCTGCTGGCCCTGCCTCCGCTCTCCCTCCCCTGGACGTCCAGACTGGACCTCCCTGGTCACCATGGGGAAGGCCATTCCGAAAATGGTCTTGCTTTTGCACGTGTGGTGTGCGCTGCTGACAGTGGCTCTGCTCGGGACAGTGGGTTTCGTGGTATCGAGCGGCTGCTGGCGGAAGGTAGGTGCAGATCTTTGATTATTCCCCCTCAGGAGCGACCCTTCTTCCCTGTCCCCAACCCCATGCACTCTCCCCCTCGTCCAGTCAGTGGGAGAGCATCCCTCCTTCCCTTCACCACTGACGTATCGACAACCTGGTCACTGTTTCATGGCCCAGTCGGATCCCAGGGAGGTGAAAGTCTTCTCTTTCGATCGTTGCTTTTGCTCAATGTCAGGCCGGCCAATGGCACTTTGCATCTGTGAAGGGGAGCGCCTCTTGTCAAGGAGGGAGCGGGTCAGGAAATTTGCAGGGCAAAAGCAAGCTCCCAGCCAAGGGCATTCTGAGCAGGGGCCAGGTCTCAGTGGGTTTTATGTGGCAGATACTGACCAATGGGAGCAGACTTGCTCCAAGGGCATCATGGGAAATTCATCAACGACTCATCGCAAAAAATACTCTGAGAATCACCCAACACTGCGGCATTCCCACAGTGCGGCATTCCCTCAGTATGTCCTTCCCACAGTGCGGCATTCCCTCAGTCTGACCTTCCGACATTATGGCATTCCCTCAGTATGTTCTTCCGACAGTGCAGCACTCCCTCAGTATGACCTTCCCACAGTGCAGCATTCCCACGTTATGACCTTCCGACATTGCGGCATTCCCTCAGTATGTTCTTCCGACATTGCGCCATTCCCTCAGGATGTTCTTCTGACATTGCGGCATTCCCTCAGTATGACCTTCCGACATTATGGCATTCCCTCAGTATGACCTTCCGACAATGCGGCATTCCCTCAGTACGACCTTCCGACATTATGACATTCCCTCAGTATGACCTTCCGACAATGCGGCACTCCCTCAGTATGACCTTCCGACATTGCGTCATTCCCTCAGGATGACCACCGACATTATGGCACTCCCTCAGTATGACCTTCCGATATTGTGGCATTCCCTCAGTATGACCTTCCGACATTGCGGCACTCTCTCAGTATGTCCTTCCAACAATGCGGCATTCCCTCAGTATGACATTCTGACAGTGCGGCACTCCCTCAGTATGACCTTCCAACAGTGCGGAATTCCCTCAGTATGACCTTCCGACATTGCGCCATTCCCACAGTATGACCTTCTGACAGTGCGGCATTCCCTCAGCATGACCTTCCGACATTGCGGAATTCCCTCAGTATGACCTTCCGACAATGCGGCACGCCCTCAGTATGACCTTCCGACAATGCAGCACTCCCTCAGTATGACTTTCCGACAGTGCGGCACTCTCTCAGTATGTCATTCCGACAGTGCGGCATTCCCTCAGTATGTCCTTCCGACATTGCGGCATTCCCTCAGTACGACCTTCCGATAGTGCGGCACTCCCTCAGTATGACCTTCCGACATTGTGGCATTCCCTCAGTACGACCTTCCGACAGTGCTGCACTCCCTCAGTATGACCTTCCGATAGTGCGGCATTCCCTCAGTATGACCTTCCGACATTGCGGAATTCCCTCAGTATGACCTTCCGACAATGCGGCACGCCCTCAGTATGACCTTCCGACAATGCAGCACTCCCTCAGTATGACTTTCCGACAGTGCGGCACTCTCTCAGTATGTCATTCCGACATTGCGGCATTCCCTCAGTATGACTTTCCGACAGTGCGGCATTCCCTCAGTATGTCCTTCCGACATTGCGGCATTCCCTCAGTACGACCTTCCGACAGTGCGGCATTCCCTCAGTATGTCCTTTTGACAGTGCGGCACACCCTCAGTATGACCTTCCGACATTATGGCATTCCCTCAGTATGGCCTTCCGACAGTGCGGCATTCCCTCAGTATGGCCTTCCGATAGTGCGGCACTCCCTCAGTATGACCTTCTGACAGTGCTGCACTCCCTCAGTATGACCTTCCGACATTGTGGCATTCCCTCAGTACGACCTTCCGACAGTGCTGCACTCCCTCAGTATGACCTTCCGATAGTGCGGCATTCCCTCAGTATGACCTTCCGACATTGCGGCACTCCCTCAGTATGACCTTCCGACAATGTGGCACTCTCTCAGTACGAACTTCCGATATTATGGCATTCCCTCAGTATGACCTTCCGACAGTGCAGCACTGCCTCAGTATGACTTTCCGACTGTGCGGCACTCTCACAGTATGTCATTCCGACATTGCGGCATTCCCTCAGTATGACCTTCCGACAGTGCGGCATTCCCTCAGTATGTCCTTTCGACAGTGCGGCATTCCCTCAGTATGACCTTCTGACAGTGCGGCATTCCCTCAGTATGACCTTCCGATATAGCGGCATTCCCTCAGTATGACCTTCCAACATTATGGCTCTCCCTCAGTATGACATTCCAACAGTGTGGCATTCCCTCAGTATGACCTTCCGACATTATGGCATTCCCTCAGTATGACCTTCCGACATTGTGACATTCCCTCAGTATGACCTCCCTACAGTGAGTCATTCCCTCAGTATGACCTTCCGACATTATGGCATTCCCTCAGTATGACCTTCCGACATTGTGACATTCCCTCAGTATGACCTCCCTACAGTGAGTCATTCCCTCAGTATGACCTTCCAACATTATGGGACTCCCTCAGTATGACGTTCCGACAGTGCGGCATCCCTCAGTATGACATTCTGACAGTGCGGCACACCCTCAGTATGACCTTCCGACATTATGGCATTCCCTCAGTATGGCCTTCCGACAGTGCGGCACTCCCTCAGTATGGTCTTCCGACAGTGCTGCACTCCCTCAGTATGACCTTCTGATAGTGCGGCATTCCCTCAGTACGAACTTCCGATATTATGGCATTCCCTCAGTATGACCTTCCGACAGTGCAGCACTCCCTCAGTATGACCTTCCGATAGTGCAGCGTTCCCTCAGTATGTCCTTCCAACATCGCGGCATTCCCTCAGTATGACCTTTCGATAGTGCAGCGTTCCCTCAGTATGACATTCCGACATTATGGCATTCCCACAGTATGACCTTCCGACAGTGCAGCACTCCCTCAGTATGACCTTCCGACAGTGCGGCATTCCCTCAGTATGATCTTCCGACATTGCGGCATTCCCTCAGTACGACCTTCCGATATTATGGCATTCCCTCAGTATGATCTTCCGACATTGCGGCATTCCCTCAGTACGACCTTCCGATATTATGGCATTCCCTCAGTATGACCTTCCGACATTGCGTCATTCCCTCAGTGTGACCTTCCGACAGTGCGGCACTCCCACAATATGACCTTCTGATAGTGCGGCATTCCCTCAGTATGACCCTCTGACAGTGCGACACTCCCTCAGTACTGACCCTCTGACAGTGCTGCACTCCCTCAGCACTGACCCTCTGACAGTGCAGGACTCCCTCAGTGCTGACCCTCTGACAGTGCGGCACTCCCTCAGTACTGACCTTCGGACAGTGTAGGACTCCCTCAGTACTGACCCTCTGACAGTGCGGCACTCCCTCAGCACTGACCCTCTGACAGTGCAGCACTCCCTCAGCACTGACCCTCTGACAGTATGGCACTCCCTCAGTACTGACCCTCTGACAGTGCGGCACTCCCTCAGCACTGACCCTCTGACAGTGTGGCACTCCCTCAGCACTGACCCTCTGACAGTGTGACACTCCGTCAGTACTGACCCTCTGACAGTGCGGCACTCCATCAGCACTGACCCTCTGACAGTGCGACACTCCCTCAGCACTGACCCTCTGACAGTGCGGCACTCCCACAGCACTGACCCCCTGACAGTGCGGCACTCCCTCAGTACTGCACTGGAGATTGTTGCGATGCATTACCTCTGCCGGTGAAGAACATATTTGATCCTGTGGACTCATGCTGAGCATGTGTGTTCCCCACCCACCCACAGAAGTTTCCGGAAGCTGTGAGTCTGGCCTCCTTTTGTTTCCAAGTCGTTGTTTTAACTGGAACCAGTTGAGAGTGTCGGACTGGTTCATCCGGGGAGGTGTGTGAGGTGTGGGGCTGGTGGGGGTGGTGCTGGAGAGTGAGGGAGGGGAGAGGGTGTGTGTTGGGGAGTGGTGGCTGGGTGTTGGGGAATGGTGGGAGACTGATCCCATATTCCCTGTCTTTGGCAGACCGAGTGGGAGCACGCAGCTCCATTATGTTCGGCTGTGGTGGACGGTTGGAAATTTCCTGACCCTGATCCCCAAACACCATGTTCCAGGAGGTCTTCTGACCCCTCACCCACCCTCTATCCATGTGGTACCCCTCCATGTTCTGTACTTGACTCTGTCTCTCATTTCTTCAACACCGCCCCCTCACAATCCGCTCCTCCCTCACACCAAACCAGACCCTTACTCCCAATATTCCCAGTACAGCCTGTTCTCAATTCCCCATAACTTTGGAATGAAGGGGCCAAAAAACACTGGGAGAATTTTTATCACTCTCTCGTCAGCCTTAGAATCCCTCCAGGTGCCTCACTCTTGTTTCTCTGAGGCCTACCTCCGTACTCTCCGAGTATCCTCATTTCCATCGCTCCACCGTTGGTGTCTGGGCCTTACTCTCATCCTCCGTGGTGTGACTGCTCTCCCACTCACCTGTCCTTGGCTGCTGTGGGGCCAATACAGGCACCACGTCAATGCGCATTGTTGTTGTTGAACCAGTCAGCCACGTGGGGTACCGTTTCAGGGTTTTCACTCACGGCCTTCAGCTGGGGGCAGCTGTCCCGTCGCTGGAGAGTCGGGGACATCTCCACCACGTTCCTGGGGATTTGCCCAGAGTCACTGCTCGGGCAGAGTGTGGCGAAACCGCTGCCAGGTGTAAAGGAAGGCATTTCAGGCTGACCCCAGAGATGCTGCGGATCATACCCATGGGCATGGCACAGCGGGCACTGCAAAGCTCTCAGGATGGAGTTTACGCCAGGCAGAGGATGGGTACTGTCCCTCTCTCTCTCTCTCTCTCACACACACACACAAAAATACACATTCCGCACTGACCTTGGGTGAAAGAAAGATTTTCGGAAATTCCCACATTGAGCTTCTCACATCAGCTTCAGTTTCACCGTGCAGCCCTGTGTCGGGGGGGGGGGGGGAGGAGGGAGAGAGCCTGGGCTGGAGTGGACCCATGCAGTGTTTAGCTTCAACACATTCCCAACGAGACCTTAATTAGAGTCATAGAGATGTACGGTACGGAAACAGACCCTTCGGTCCAACCCGTCCATGCTGACCAGATATCCCAACCCAATCTAGTCCCACCTGCCAGCACCCGGCCCATATCCCTCCAAACCCTTCCTATTCATATACCCATCCAAATGCCTCTTAAATGTTGCAATTGTACCAGCCTCCACCACATCCTCTGGCAGCTCATTCCATACACACACCATCCTCTGTCCTTAGGTCTGTTTTATATCTTTCCCCTCTCACCCTAAGCCTACGCGCTCTAGTTCTGGACTCCACCCCAACCCGGGGAAAAGTCTTTCTCTATTTACTGTGCCATGCCCCTCATGATTTTGTAAACCTCTATAAAGTCACTCCGAGTCTCTGACACTCTGGGTAATAAAGTCCCAGGCTATCCAATCACTCCTTCTAACTCCACCCTTCAGTCCTGGGAACATTCTGGGAAAACTGTTCATCTGCAGCTTTTCACTTTAATTACATCCTTCCTGTGCCAAGTCGATAATGATTGTATGTCGTACTCCAAGTGTGGATTCATTCATATCAACACCCCTCTATCCACGTGGTACACCCCAGTCTTCTGTGCATGTTATTTTCGTTCTGCGACTTGGAATCTTCCTGAGAAAGAGAGACCCATGGCCGGTTCTGTTCACCACAACCTCACCTGGATCGCCAAGACCAGAGTCCTGCAGTGATTTCTGAAACCGGGAATCAATGCATTGGCATCTGGAACCCGCGAGGGGTGTGTTTCAGGATGTACAGTACCCGGGAGAGGTGTGTTTCAGGGTGTACAGTCCCCGGGAGGTGTGTGTTTCAGGGTGTACAGTCCCCGGGAGGTGTGTGTTTCAGGGTGTACAGTCCCTGGGAGAGGTGTGTTTCAGGGTGTACAGTCCCCGGGAGGTGTGTGTTTCAGGGTGTACAGTCCCCGGGAGAGGTGTGTTTCAGGGTGTACAGTCCCTGGGAGAGGTGTGTTTCAGGGTGTACAGTCCCTGGGAGGTGTGTGTTTCAGGGTGTACAGTCCCTGGGAGGTGTGTGTTTCAGGGTGTACAGTCCCCGGGAGAGGTGTGTTTCAGGGTGTACAGTCCCCGGGAGAGGTGTGTTTCAGAGTGTGTGGAACCAAGAGGAAGCTGAGACAGTGACTGTGCAGCCATACAGCGGAGAGAGTACACCGCTGTGAATCTGTGTGTCTCTGAGAGACAATGAGCCACCTTACAGATTCACCTGACTCTCTTAAATAAGTGATCAGTGCAGCCACTGGCAGGAGTATTCGGAGAACTGCTGCTTTGTCACAGGATAACACACAGCAAGTCGACGTTTTGTTTTGGGTTTGGCAAGTCTGGCTAAGTTTCCCTTCCTCTCTAACCCTGTGTATGATGAATTAGAATTACTTCTGAATGTGCAGTTTTCCAGAGAGACGGTGGGGGGGGTGAAGAGAGTTAATGATGAAGTAAGAGCTGTCAGATCTGCGCACTGGTACTGATGGTATGTTTGATAACAGGAAGGTTCCTGTGTGAACCTGTGATGGTAGCTCAGTCTAATGGCACAGGCCTGGCTGCTTCCCCTCCCACCCCCCTGCCGTTGCCTGAGGGACAGCAGAGTCACTATCTGCACTAATCTCTGCTTCGACAGCACCCACAGTGCAGGCTTTATTAAACTCACAGCACAATCTGGGGAAGCCATCACCGTGGAAATGAAAGATTTGGAAGCAGGTTGTGCTGAGAGACAGATGAACCGTAATCCAGCTGATGGGCTGAGGTGAATCCTTCTGGCTTGGCTCCCGGATGCCCTTCTGTGTCAGGATGTGAGGTGGGACGTGAATTATATCAAACGCTTGCTTCCCTCTGTCCCTTTGAAGCCCTTTCCCGAGCTGCCCCAGAACTGAGCAGCTTGCTTGGCCCTTCCCGAGGGCGGCTAGGGGGCCAACTGCCTTGTTGTGGGCCAGACCGGGTAAAGATGGGCAGATCTCCCTCCCTAAACGGGGTATCAGTGAACCACACCGTCACCGAGACCGGGGATGGGATAATCCCAGTGTTTCGATGAAAGGAGAGGTGGGGGGGGGGGGGGGGGCGGAGGGGGCAGTGAACGTGTCCTGATGGATTTATTCACCAGGTCACCCAGCAACCACCTCATAGAGTCAGAGAGATGTCCAGCGCAGAAACAGACCCTTCGGTCCAACTCTTCCATGCCGACCAGATATCCCAACCTAATCCAGTCCCAGTTGCCAGCACTTGGCCCACATCCCTCTAAACCCTTCGTATTTATAACCCAATAGGTGGCACACGCTCACCTCCACGCTCACATGGACGCAGAACAGCACTAATATAAACCTTCCCCTCCCTCTCCCCTGTGGGGGAGGGAGACATGAAGAGAGTGGAGTCATTGGACCCTCCCAGTGTTATTAAAGTCTCTTTGTCTACATACATCGTCACGAATGCAGGTCAGTTCCGAACAGTGGCATATCAAGGAAACCAACAGAGCATCGAAGTTCGACTCTATCCAAAAACTCCGCGGTTCTTCCTTATCCGTACGTATTCATAGTTCCATATCGTTGACACACCAGCGCCCTGTTTACCTTTAGCAGGAAGAATCAGGGAGATAGTGAGCTTGAAGGAATGATTCGTTGACCACTGCTGAGTTAACGGGTGACAGACTCTCTCTCACTCCTCCATGAAACTGTGCTGAGGTTAGGCCCCAGGTCCCCAGGGTGCCTGGATCAGTGCTCCAGTTACATCGAACAGTAAAGAACAGCAGAGGCAGGAAATCGGAAAGGTCAACCGAAAGTGCTGCAGAACTCCGGAAGTCTGGCAGCATCAAGGCCTCGGGTTTCAGAGGAAGGACACCGGACCCGAAAGGCGAACTCTGCTTTCTCTCTCTCTCTCGCCACAGATGCTGCCAGACCTACTGAGTTTCTCCAGCGATTTCTGTTCAATACAGTTTCTTCCACTCCTCACCAATCCATTCAGAGATGTTAGGGCACATTTCTAGAGGAGGTAGAATTTGAAGCCAGGCCGCGTGCAGCGCATTGGTGAGGCCACTACTGGAATCCTGCACTCAACTCTGCTCTCCCTCCTGTAGGAAGGATGTTGTGTAACTTGGAAAGGTTCTGAAAAGATTTACAAGGACGTTGCCAGGGTTGGAGGATCTGAGCTACAGGGAGAGGCTGAACAGGCTGGGGCTGTTTTCCCTGGAGCGTCGGAGGCTGAGGGGTGACCTTATAGAGGTTCACAAAATCATGAGGGGCATGGATAGGGTAAATAGGCAAAGTCTTTTCCCTGGGGTCGGGGAGTCCAGAACTAGAGGGCATAGGTTTAGGGTGAGAGGGGAAAGATATAAAAGAGAGCTAAGGGGCAACTATTTCACACAGAGGGTGGTACGTGTATGGAATGAGCTGCCAGAGAATGTGGTGGAGGCTGGTACAATTGCAACATTTAAGAGGCATCTGGATGGGTATATGAATAGGAAGGGTTTGGAGGGATATGGGCCGGGTGCTGGCAGGTGGGACTAGATTGGGTTGGGATATCTGGTTGGCATGGACGGGTTGGGCCGAAGGGTCTGTTTCCATGCTGTACATCTCTGACTCCTGGCTCAGAGTTAGGGACATTACCATCGTGACACTGTGAGGAGATTGACAGAGAAGCAGATTAGAAGGGATAAGGGGAGACTTGGCGCAGGAGACAGAGGAGGTGTGAGGAAAGGAAAAAAAAGGTGGGCTACAGAAACGGAGAAAGTAGAGGAGAGAGGGTCTCAGAGGGAGACAAGCAGAGAGTGTGTGAAGGAGGAAGCAGGGAGAAAAGAGGGATGAGAAATGGAGGGGAGGAGAGTGGGTGGAAGAAGGTGAGAGCAAAAGAGACGAAAGGAGGAAAATGGAAAAGTTGTGAGGGAGAGAGAGAGAGAGAGAGAGAGCAAAAGTGAAAAGTGAAGTGGGGGTTGGAGAGAGAGGGGAAAGAGAGAGAGGGAGGTGACAGGCCGGAGGGGGTGGGACGAGACAAGAGAGAGCAGGGGTTCGAGAAATAAAGTCAAAGACAGAAAGAGAAACCTGAAAGCAAAGGGAAACAGAAAACGAAAGACTGGGAAGGTGGAGAGAGAGAGAGAGAGAGAGAGACGGAGACTTGCCTGATGGGGATTTCTCAGACCCTGGCATTTCCAGTTTCGCTGCTGCTTTATCCCGGAGCGAGTCTTCTCTCCTCGTCAAAGCCAATCCCAGAGCCCTCCCGTGGGCAGGGCAGCAGTTATGATTTTCTTGAAGGCAGTAAACAAGTCAAAGCGCCCTCCTGCTGTTCACTAACTGCCGATTAGTTCAGCATCACTGCCACTGGTCAGAACGGGTTTCATTTTCCAGTCTTTCTTGGCAGGAAACCCAGCTTCCTTCAGACATCTCGATAGCGTGTCGCGGTTTTACTGCAACTCCTGATTAAAACTTTCAAACCACCATCAGAAAAGTGCCTGCCAGTACCCTCACTCTCTCAGCCCATGTCTCTCTGCATTGTACCAGCGCCTCTGACCTCCTCTGAGCTTATATTCTGCTGTTCAATGGTCTAGTGACTGTCCTGTAGGCTAATTCCACTCAAGTACCTTTCCTGCCTATCCCTTGAGCCAGCTACAGGGAAGGGATATATTCCCAAGTCAGGGTGGGCGCGAACTTGCAAGGTCAGAGAGAGTGAGGAGACCAGAGTGGAGAGTGTGGTGCTGGAAAAGCGCAGCAGGTCAGGCAGCATTCTGATGAAAGCTCCTGATGAAGGGTTTGTGCTCAAAACGTTAACTCTCCTGACCCGCGGATGCTGCCTGACCGGCTGTGCTTTCCCAGCACCACACTCAGGTATCTGGTGTCCTTCGAGATGCAAGTGGTGGTGGTTTGGGAGGTGCTGTCTGAGGAGCTTGGGCGAATTTCTGCGGTGCACCCTGGAGATAGTACACACTGCTGCTATTCACGGAATTTCTGTCTATTTGGAAGAACATAGCATGATTAAAGGCAGTCAGCATGGCTTTAGTGAGGGGCAGGTCATGCCTGACAAATACTATTGAGCTCTGTGAGGAGGTGATGAGACAGGTTGACGAAGGTTGAGCAGTGGATGTGGTGTATATGAACTTCAGCAAGGCATTTGATAAGGTTCCCCATGGTAGACTCATTCATAAAGTCAGGAGGTATGGGATACAGGGAGATTTGGCTATCTGGATTCAGAATTGGTTGGCTGACAGAAGGCAGAGAGTGTTGTAGATGGAAAGTATTCTGCCTGGAAGACAGTATTGAGTGGGGTCCTGCAAGGCTCTGTGCTTGGGCCTCTGCTCTTTGTAGTTTATATCAATGACTTGGATGAGGAGGTTGAGGGATGGGTTAGTAAATTTGTAGATGACACAAAGGTTGGAGGTGTCGTCGATAGTATAGGGGGCTACTGCAGGCTGTAGCACGACATAGGCAGGATGCAGAGCTGGGCTGAGAAATGGCAGATAGAGTTCAACCTGGATAAATGCGAAGTGATGTGTTTTGGAAGGTCAAGCTGAATATAGGATTAAAGACAGGATTCTTGGCAGTGTGGAGGAACAGAGGGATCTGGGTGTATAAGCACATCGATCGCTCAAAGTTGCCACCCAAGTGGATAGGGTCGTTAAGAAAGCACATGGTGTTTTGGCTTTCATTAACAGGGGGATCGAGTTTAAGAGCCGCGAGGTTTTGCTGCAGCTCTACAAGTCCCTGGTGAGGCCACACTTGGAATATTGTGTCCAGTTCTGGTCGCCCTACTATAGGAAAGATACAGAGACTTTGGAGAGGGTGCAAAGAAGGTTTACCAGGATGCTGCCTGGACTGGAGGGCTTGCCTTATGAAGAAAGGTTGAATAAGCTCGGAGTTTTCTCTCTGGAGAGGAGGAAGGGAGGAGACCTGATCGATGTGTACAAAATAATGAGGGGTATGGATAGAGTCAATAGCCAGAGATATTTCCCCAGGGCAGGGTTGACTGGCTCAAGGGGTCATAGTTTTAGAGTGTTAGGGTGAAGGGATAGAGGAGATGTCAGAGGTAGGTTCTTTATACAGAGAGTTGTGGATGCGTGGAATGCATAGCCAGCAGTGGTGGTGGAAGCAGAGTCATTGGGGACATTTAAAGGGACTGCTGGACATGCACATGGATAGCAGTGAGTTGACAGCTGCTTAGGTTAGGTTATTTTATTTTAGATTAGGATTAATCCTCGGCACAACACTGTGGGCCGAAGGGCCTGTTATGTGCTGTACGTTTCTATGTTGTATGTTCTAATCAGCGGCTTGAGGTGGAGGGAGTGGAGCTGGGGCCAGTCAAGGAACTGCATCGTTCTCTCTCGGGTGGGAGGGTTTCACATGGAGAGCTATTCCATTCAGTTGGCCAGATACAAGCTCCATCTGTGAGGATAGACTTCCTCCCCTAACCTCACATTTTCACCATTGGGTTAAGCAGATCTTTGCTAACTTTAGCACTCAAGGGAATTTCCTCTCAGGCAAATGTAGTCCTTCGCTTTGTGAATGTTTACAGGACAGAAAGAAGTGATTGACTCCATCACTTTACTGCTAACTCTTTGACTGAGTGACCCTACATGAACCATTCTGTCTCGGTCTCTCTGCCATAGCCCTTCATCCAAAGATTGATCCACAGATGGTGGGGTCGTGCCTCGATCTCTTGGCAGATCTCTCCAGGCAGATTGTGGTAATTTTAAATGAATACACAGACAGGAAACCTCAGGGATTTCACTCATCGCAGCCCCATGGCTCGACAGTTCCTTTGTCTGAGCTATCGCAACCAAAGCACGAATATTCAGGCCTGGCATTTGTTATCGTTTCAAACAATGTTTGTTCTGGATTGGGACAGTCAGACCCAGTGTTTGTTATGGATTGGGATATTCAGACCCAGTGTTTGTTCTAGATTGGGACATTCAGGCCCAGTGTTTGTTCTAGATTGGGACATTCAGGCCCAGTGTTTGTTCTGGATTGGGACATTCAGAGCCAGGGTTTGTTCTGGATTGGGACATTCAGACCCAGTGTTTGTTCAAGATTGGGACATTCAGGCCCAGTGTTTGTTCTGGATTGGGACATTCAGGCCCAGGGTTTGTTCTGGATTGGGACATTCAGATCCAGTGTTTGCTCAGGATTGGGATATTCAGACCCAGGGTTTGTTCTAGATTGGAACATTCAAATCCAGTGTTTGTTCTGTATTGGGACATTCAGTTCCAATGTTTGTTCTAGATTGAGACAGTCAGACCCAGGGTTCGTAATGGATTGGGATATTCAGAGCTGAAAATGTGTTGCTGGAAAAGCACAGCAGGTCAGGCAGCATCCGAGGAACAGGAAATTCGACGTTTCGGGCCAGAGCCCTTCATCAGGAATGAGGAAAGTGTGTCCAGCAGGTTAAGATAAAAGGTAGGGAGGAGGGTCTTGGGGGAGGGGCGATGGAGATGCGATAGGTGGAAGGAGGTCAAGGTGAGGGTGATAGGCCAGAGTGGGGTGGGGGCGGAGAGGTCAGGAAGAAGATTGCAGGTTAGGAGGGCGGTGCTGAGTTCGAGGGAATCGACTGAGACAAGGTGGGGGGAGGGGGGGAGGGACAATGAGGAAACTGGAGAAATCTGAGTTCATCCCTTGTGGGTGGAGGGTTCCCAGGCGGAAGATGAGGCGCTCCTCCTCCAGCCGTCGTGTTGTTATGTTCTGGCGATGGAGGAGTCCAAGGACCTGCATGTCCTCGGTGGAGTGGGAGGGAGAGTTGAAGTGTTGAGCCATGAGCTGGTTGGGTTGGTTGGTCCGCGTGTCCCAGAGGTATTCTCTGAAACGTTCCGCAAGTAGGCGGCCCGTCTCCCCAATATAGAGGAGGCCACATCGGGTGCAGCGGATGCAATAGATGATGTGTGTGGAGGTGCAGGTGAATTTGTGGCGGATATGGAAGGATCCCTTGGGGCCTTGGAGCGAGGTAAGGGGGGAGGTGTGGGCGCAAGTTTTGCATTTCTTGCGGTTGCAGGGGAAGGTGCCGGGAGTGGAGGTTGGGTTGGTGGGGGGTGTGGACCTGACCAGTGAGTCACTCCGAAAAGACCACTCCCTCCATGACTCCCTCATCAGGTCCACATCCCCAACCCTCCAACCACAAGGGATGAACTCAGATTTCTCCAGTTTCCTCATTTCCCCTCCCCCCACCTTGTCTCAGTCGATTCCCTCGAACTCAGCACCGCCCTCCCAACCTGCAATCTTCTTCCTGACCTCTCCACCCCCACCCCACTCTGGCCTATCACCCTCTCCTTGACCTCCTTCCACCTATCACATCTCCATCGCCCCTCCCCCAAGTCCCTCCTCCCTACCTTTTATCTTAGCCTGCCTGGCACACTCTCCTCATTCCTGATGAAGGGTTTATGCCCGAAATGTCGAATTTCCTGTTCCTTGGATGCTGCCTGACCTGCTGTGCTTTAACCAGCAACACATTTTCAGCTGTGATCTCCAGCATCTGCAGTCCTCACTTTCTCCTGGGATATTCAGACCGAGTGTTTGTTCTAGATTGGGACATTCAGATCCAGTGTTTTTCTGGATTGGGACATTCAGAGCCAGTGTTTGTTCTAGTTCAGGACATTCAGCCCCGGAGTTTTGTACTCTACATAAAGACATTTGTGTCCATCTTCAGGTTGTTGCTGAGTTGAAGATATATTTGCATTTTCCAAATGTAAGTGCCTTGAGTCTTCCTTCCTTAATGTAGCAGTTAATTCCAACTGTTTTAGACTCTATTTTCCTTCCCTGTCATGGGAAATCGTTGTCGAGGGCCCATGCGGGGTGAGTGCAGAAATGTGTGTGGGAGTTGCCCGGAAGACAAGTTGCGACTGGGACGTTTATACCAGTGACAGGTTTGGCAAGTCCCCCTCTGCATCTTGTCTGCAGTGGCCCTGTGGTTACTATGGGCTGCTCTCCAAGGTCAGAGTTTGACGTCAGTGTGATTTAAGGGCGTGATGTCAGTGGCTGTTATCAGGTCACTCCAGGCTACATCCTGTCATTCCCAGCATGATCCAATCTCTCGGCATCTCTCCCATAGATGTCGCTTCACTTCCTGAAGCCATGGCTGGCAGGCTAGGCGACTAACTGCGCCAAGGGATGAGGTTCCTGAAGGGAATGGCGCAGTGTAGACTGACCCATTCTGAACAGAGACGGTTCCGGCAAGATTTAATGCAACAGTTTGAAATGAGAGAAAGAGAGACAGAGAGAGAGAGAGAGAGAGAGATTTTGGTTCGTCCACAAATATTTTCCCTTTTCTCATCCAAGGAATGAATGTAAATAATTATGGCCCCAGCACTAATCCCTGTGGCACACCGTTGGTGAGAGTGGTCAACTGCTTTAGCCTGAGTTTCTGGCTAACTCGTAGAAGACTAACAGGTTTAATACGAAGCACAGATGGAGCGTCACCTGGTGAAAGAGCGACGCTCCGAAAGCTAGTGTGCTTCCAATTAAACCTGTTGGACTGTAACCTGGTATTGTGTGATTTTTAACTGTGTCCACCCCAGTCCAACACCGGCATCTCCAAATCATAATAGAAGTCTGTGCTTCTCTGCCACCTCTAACACTGTGGGCTCTTGTTAAACAGCCCATTGTGTCATATCTTATCAAATATCTCGTCAAAATCCAAATATACAACATCACTGCTTCCCCTTTATCTCTCCTGCTTGTTATCTCTCCTAAGAATTCTGGTCCTTTAGTCAGGATGATCTCCTCTTCACAAAGCTGGCCTGACTGATCTAAACGCTCTGCCAGTACACCTGTCAATTAGTTTGGAGCCTTTCCCAATAACCGATCTGAAACAAACTGGCCTCGGGTGATGTTCTTTTTTAATCCCCTTCCCTTTTTCAATTCAGGTGTCGGCAGTTTTCCAATCCTCTGGGACTTTTCCATAATCAAAGAATTCTTGGAAAATTACAACCAGTTAATCCGCCCTCTGTCTCCCAATCTGCCTTTAATATCCGAGGATGCATCCCATCAGATCCGATGGACTTAGCGTTCTTTGGCCCCATTAATTTCCCAAATCTGTTTTTCTCCCGTCGATATTCTTTGCATTTATTTGCTCTGTTCCTCCTGGATTATGAGTAAAGTCTTTATTTCCACTCTCCGTCACTTCCTGGGCCCCATTGTTATCTCCCCAGCCTCAGTCTCTGAGGTACCACAGCTCACTTCAGCTCCTCTCTTCTCTTGTATTTACTAAAAGAAGCTGGTGCAGTCAATCTTGTACTTGCTGTCCTCAGAGTTTATCTTCTTCCTCTTTACTTTAATTTTGGTCATCTTTTGTTGGCTTTTGTAAGTTTCCCAATCCTCTGACTTGCCAATAATGCTATCCTGAACTCGCTTGTTAGCTGTAGATGGCTTATCCTCTCCCTTGAATCCTTCTGCGTCACCGGGATATATTTTTGCTGTGAACCACTAGATGACCCTGTTGACTGCAGAATTCAGTTCCCGGTCCACTCCAGCCAGCTCTGCCCATTTCCCCTTGGAATTGATTTGTTTAAGTTCATGCACAGTTGTTTCCAACTCAGAATTCTCTCTCCCAAACTGAATGCTAAATTCTGCCAATTTATGGTCACTGTTTCCCAGCTGATCTCCTACATAGAGGACATTTATGAAGACTGCCTCATTACACATCACCCAATTCGGAAATAGCATGATTCCTGGTTGGATCCACAACAAATTGCTATAGGAAATTGTCCCAAATGCACGCCATGGAATTGTCCCTCACTGTTAGCTCTGTCAATCCGCTGATTTCAATCTACCTGAAGATTAAACTACCCCGTGATTGATGGACGGTGTTTGTTCCATGCTGTCATTATTTCCTGCGTTATTTTCTGGCCCACAGTTACGATGAGGTAGGGGCTACAGACTCCTGTTCGCCCCTCCCCTCTGATTTCTTACTCTCACCCATTTGCTTTTGATGTGCATTTTTGGATCATAATTATTCCATTCCGGACCAAAAATGATCCCACACCATCTTGTCCTTCCCAACCATCTTTTTGAAAAGTTAGATTCCCCTGAATATTGAATTCCCAGGTTTGATCGCCGGAAGCACATGTCTCTGGAATAGCTCCAAGTTCATATCGCCACCCTACATTCGCGCACATTCTTCAAACCTTCATTAAACTGTCACCTAGCACGCCTTCATTCCCATTTCCCTTCCTCCACTTGAATGGCTCCCGGGGTAAATTGCACATTGTCCCCACGTGGTCCTCAGGGACAGCAGAGACCCAGAAACGAGGGGCAGGTGCAGGGACAGACCCACCTCAGTGGTAAATCCCTGAGGTAGCTAGACTCAGACATTCCTGTCCCCGATCACACACCAGATTGGAATGACCACCCAGGCCTGAGGGCTGATGCCTGTGCTCTGCAGGAAACTGGCAGGGGACAGATCTCACGTTCCTTCATATGTCTGCAGCTTGGAATTCATCTCAGAAACCTGACTAAGGACAGTGGGCTGTCTGCGACAAGATAACATTTTATAAAATATGGACTTGGAGGTTGACACAGGAGGGAGGTGCACTGTCTCCTGGAAAATTGGTGAGGTTTATAAAGTAGGGGATCGGTCTGTCCCCCGTCCTATTGGTGAGGTTTATAAAGTAGGGGATCGGTCTGTCCCCTGTCCTATTGGTGAGGTTTATAAAGTAGGGGATTGGTCTGTCCCCTGTCCTATTGGTGAGGTTTATAAAGTAGGGGATCGGTCTGTCCCCTGTCCTATTGGTGTGGTTTATAAAGTAGGGGATCGGACTGTCCCCTGTCCTATTGGTGAGGTTTATAAAGTAGGGGATCGGTCTGTCCCCTGTCCTATTGGTGAGGTTTATAAAGTAGGGGATCGGACTGTCCCCTGTCCTATTGGTGTGGTTTATAAAGTAGGGGATCGGTCTGTCCCCTGTCCTATTGGTGTGGTTTATAAAGTAGGGGATCGGACTGTCCCCTGTCCTATTGGTGAGGTTTATAAAGTAGGGGATCGGACTGTCCCCTGTCCTATTAGTGAGGTTTATAAAGTAGGGGATCGGACTGTCTCCTGTAAGATTGGTGAGGTTTATAAAGTAGGGGATCGGACTGTCCCCTGTCCTATTGGTGAGGTTTATAAAGTAGGGGATCGGTCTGTCCCCTGTCCTATTGGTGAGGTTTATAAAGTAGGGGATCGGACTGTCCCCTGTCCTATTGGTGAGGTTTATAAAGTAGGGGATCGGTCTGTCCCCAGTCCTATTGGTGTGGTTTATAAAGTAGGGGATCGGACTGTCCCCTGTCCTATTGGTGAGGTTTATAAAGTAGGGGATCGGTCTGTCCCCTGTCCTATTGGTGAGGTTTATAAAGTAGGGGATCGGTCTGTCCCCTGTCCTATTGGTGAGGTTTATAAAGTAGGGGATCGGTCTGTCCCCTGTCCTATTGGTGAGGTTTATAAAGTAGTGGATCGGACTGTCCCCTGTCCTATTGGTGAGGTTTATAAAGTAGGGGATCGGTCTGTCCCCTGTCCTATTGGTGTGGTTTATAAAGTAGGGGATCGGACTGTCCCCTGTCCTATTGGTGAGGTTTATAAAGTAGGGGATCGGACTGTCCCCTGTCCTATTGGTGAGGTTTATAAAGTAGGGGATCGGACTGTCTCCTGTCCTATTGGTGAGGTTTATAAAGTAGGGGATCGGACTGTCCCCTGTCCTATTGGTGAGGTTTATAAAGTAGGGGATCGGACTGTCCCCTGTCCTATTGGTGTGGTTTATAAAGTAGGGGATCGGTCTGTCCCCTGTCCTATTGGTGAGGTTTATAAAGTAGGGGATCGGACTGTCCCCTGTCCTATTGGTGAGGTTTATAAAGTAGGGGATCGGACTGTCCCCTGTCCTATTGGTGTGGTTTATAAAGTAGGGGATCGGTCTGTCCCCTGTCCTATTGGTGAGGTTTATAAAGTAGGGGATCGGACTGTCCCCTGTCCTATTGGTGAGGTTTATAAAGTAGGGGATCGGACTGTCCCCTGTCCTATTGGTGAGGTTTATAAAGTAGGGGATCGGACTGTCCCCTGTCCTATTGGTGAGGTTTATAAAGTAGGGGATCGGTCTGTCCCCTGTCCTATTGGTGAGGTTTATAAAGTAGGGGATCGGTCTGTCCCCTGTCCTATTGGTGTGGTTTATAAAGTAGGGGATCGGACTGTCCCCTGTCCTATTGGTGAGGTTTATAAAGTAGGGGATCGGTCTGTCCCCTGTCCTATTGGTGAGGTTTATAAAGTAGGGGATCGGACTGTCCCCTGTCCTATTGGTGAGGTTTATAAAGTAGGGGATCGGTCTGTCCCCTGTCCTATTGGTGAGGTTTATAAAGTAGGGGGTGGACTGTCCCCTGTCCTATTGGTGAGGTTTATAAAGTAGGGGATCGGACTGTCCCCTGTCCTATTGGTGAGGTTTATAAAGTAGGGGCTCGGTCTGTCCCCTGTCCTATTGGTGAGGTTTATAAAGTAGGGGGTGGACTGTCCCCTGTCCTATTGGTGAGGTTTATAAAGTAGGGGATCGGTCTGTCCCCTGTCCTATTGGTGAGGTTTATAAAGTAGGGGATCGGACTGTCCCCTGTCCTATTGGTGTGGTTTATAAAGTAGGGGATCGGACTGTCCCCTGTCCTATTGGTGAGGTTTATAAAGTAGGGGCTCGGTCTGTCCCCTGTCCTATTGGTGAGGTTTATAAAGTAGGGGATCGGTCTGTCCCCTGTCCTATTGGTGAGGTTTATAAAGTAGGGGATCGGTCTGTCCCCTGTCCTATTGGTGAGGTTTATAAAGTAGGGGGTGGACTGTCCCCTGTCCTATTGGTGAGGTTTATAAAGTAGGGGATCGGACTGTCCCCTGTCCTATTGGTGAGGTTTATAAAGTAGGGGATCGGTCTGTCCCCTGTCCTATTGGTGAGGTTTATAAAGTAGGGGGTGGACTGTCCCCTGTCCTATTGGTGAGGTTTATAAAGTAGGGGATCGGTCTGTCCCCTGTCCTATTGGTGAGGTTTATAAAGTAGGGGATCGGACTGTCCCCTGTCCTATTGGTGAGGTTTATAAAGTAGGGGATCGGTCTGTCCCCTGTCCTATTGGTGAGGTTTATAAAGTAGGGGATCGGACTGTCCCCTGTCCTATTGGTGTGGTTTATAAAGTAGGGGATCGGACTGTCCCCTGTCCTATTGGTGAGGTTTATAAAGTAGGGGCTCGGTCTGTCCCCTGTCCTATTGGTGAGGTTTATAAAGTAGGGGATCGGTCTGTCCCCTGTCCTATTGGTGAGGTTTATAAAGTAGGGGATCGGTCTGTCCCCTGTCCTATTGGTGAGGTTTATAAAGTAGGGGGTGGACTGTCCCCTGTCCTATTGGTGAGGTTTATAAAGTAGGGGATCGGACTGTCCCCTGTCCTATTGGTGAGGTTTATAAAGTAGGGGATCGGTCTGTCCCCTGTCCTATTGGTGAGGTTTATAAAGTAGGGGGTGGACTGTCCCCTGTCCTATTGGTGAGGTTTATAAAGTAGGGGATCGGTCTGTCCCCTGTCCTATTGGTGAGGTTTATAAAGTAGGGGATCGGACTGTCCCCTGTCCTATTGGTGTGGTTTATAAAGTCGGGGATCGGACTGTCCCCTGTCCTATTGGTGAGGTTTATAAAGTAGGGGCTCGGTCTGTCCCCTGTCCTATTGGTGAGGTTTATAAAGTAGGGGATCGGACTGTCCCCTGTCCTATTGGTGTGGTTTATAAAGTAGGGGATCGGACTGTCCCCTGTCCTATTGGTGAGGTTTATAAAGTAGGGGATCGGACTGTCCCCTGTCCTATTGGTGAGGTTTATAAAGTAGGGGATCGGACTGTCCCCTGTCCTATTGGTGAGGTTTATAAAGTAGGGGATCGGACTGTCCCCTGTCCTATTGGTGAGGTTTATAAAGTAGGGGATCGGTCTGTCCCCTGTCCTATTGGTGAGGTTTATAAAGTAGGGGATCGGTCTGTCCCCTGTCCTATTGGTGTGGTTTATAAAGTAGGGGATCGGACTGTCCCCTGTCCTATTGGTGAGGTTTATAAAGTAGGGGATCGGTCTGTCCCCTGTCCTATTGGTGAGGTTTATAAAGTAGGGGATCGGACTGTCCCCTGTCCTATTGGTGACGTTTATAAAGTAGGGGGTGGACTGTCCCCTGTCCTATTGGTGAGGTTTATAAAGTAGGGGATCGGACTGTCCCCTGTCCTATTGGTGAGGTTTATAAAGTAGGGGATCGGTCTGTCCCCTGTCCTATTGGTGAGGTTTATAAAGTAGGGGGTGGACTGTCCCCTGTCCTATTGGTGAGGTTTATAAAGTAGGGGATCGGTCTGTCCCCTGTCCTATTGGTGTGGTTTATAAAGTAGGGGATCGGTCTGTCCCCTGTCCTATTGGTGTGGTTTATAAAGTAGGGGATCGGTCTGTCCCCTGTCCTATTGGTGTGGTTTATAAAGTAGGGGATCGGACTGTCCCCTGTCCTATTGGTGAGGTTTATAAAGTAGGGGATCGGTCTGTCCCCTGTCCTATTGGTGAGGTTTATAAAGTAGGGGATCGGACTGTCCCCTGTCCTATTGGTGAGGTTTATAAAGTAGGGGGTGGACTGTCCCCTGTCCTATTGGTGAGGTTTATAAAGTAGGGGATCGGACTGTCCCCTGTCCTATTGGTGAGGTTTATAAAGTAGGGGATCGGTCTGTCCCCTGTCCTATTGGTGAGGTTTATAAAGTAGGGGGTGGACTGTCCCCTGTCCTATTGGTGAGGTTTATAAAGTAGGGGATCGGTCTGTCCCCTGTCCTATTGGTGAGGTTTATAAAGTAGGGGATCGGACTGTCCCCTGTCCTATTGGTGAGGTTTATAAAGTAGGGGATCGGTCTGTCCCCTGTCCTATTGGTGAGGTTTATAAAGTAGGGGATCGGACTGTCCCCTGTCCTATTGGTGTGGTTTATAAAGTAGGGGATCGGACTGTCCCCTGTCCGATTGGTGAGGTTTATAAAGTAGGGGATCGGACTGTCCCCTGTCCTATTGGTGAGGTTTATAAAGTAGGGGATCGGTCTGTCCCCTGTCCTATTGGTGAGGTTTATAAAGTAGGGGATCGGACTGTCCCCTGTCCTATTGGTGAGGTTTATAAAGTAGGGGATCGGACTGTCCCCTGTCCTATTGGTGTGGTTTATAAAGTAGGGGATCGGTCTGTCCCCTGTCCTATTGGTGAGGTTTATAAAGTAGGGGATCGGACTGTCCCCAGTCCTATTGGTGTGGTTTATAAAGTAGGGGATCGGACTGTCCCCTGTCCTATTGGTGAGGTTTATAAAGTAGGGGATCGGTCTGTCCCCTGTCCTATTGGTGAGGTTTATAAAGTAGGGGATCGGACTGTCCCCTGTCCTATTGGTGAGGTTTATAAAGTAGGGGGTGGACTGTCCCCTGTCCTATTGGTGAGGTTTATAAAGTAGGGGATCGGACTGTCCCCTGTCCTATTGGTGAGGTTTATAAAGTAGGGGATCGGTCTGTCCCCTGTCCTATTGGTGAGGTTTATAAAGTAGGGGGTGGACTGTCCCCTGTCCTATTGGTGAGGTTTATAAAGTAGGGGATCGGTCTGTCCCCTGTCCTATTGGTGTGGTTTATAAAGTAGGGGATCGGTCTGTCCCCTGTCCTATTGGTGTGGTTTATAAAGTAGGGGATCGGTCTGTCCCCTGTCCTATTGGTGTGGTTTATAAAGTAGGGGATCGGACTGTCCCCTGTCCTATTGGTGAGGTTTATAAAGTAGGGGATCGGTCTGTCCCCTGTCCTATTGGTGAGGTTTATAAAGTAGGGGATCGGACTGTCCCCTGTCCTATTGGTGAGGTTTATAAAGTAGGGGATCGGTCTGTCCCCTGTCCTATTGGTGAGGTTTATAAAGTAGGGGATCGGACTGTCCCCTGTCCTATTGGTGAGGTTTATAAAGTAGGGGATCGGTCTGTCCCCTGTCCTATTGGTGAGGTTTATAAAGTAGGGGGTGGACTGTCCCCTGTCCTATTGGTGAGGTTTATAAAGTAGGGGATCGGTCTGTCCCCTGTCCTATTGGTGAGGTTTATAAAGTAGGGGATCGGACTGTCCCCTGTCCTATTGGTGAGGTTTATAAAGTAGGGGATCGGTCTGTCCCCTGTCCTATTGGTGAGGTTTATAAAGTAGGGGATCGGACTGTCCCCTGTCCTATTGGTGAGGTTTATAAAGTAGGGGATCAGTCTGTCCCCTGTCCTATTGGTGAGGTTTATAAAGTAGGGGATCGGACTGTCCCCTGTCCTATTGGTGAGGTTTATAAAGTAGGGGATCGGTCTGTCCCCTGTCCTATTGGTGAGGTTTATAAAGTAGGGGATCGGACTGTCCCCTGTCCTATTGGTGAGGTTTATAAAGTAGGGGATCAGTCTGTCCCCTGTCCTATTGGTGTGGTTTATAAAGTAGGGGATCGGACTGTCCCCTGTCCTATTGGTGAGGTTTATAAAGTAGGGGATCGGTCTGTCCCCTGTCCTATTGGTGAGGTTTATAAAGTAGGGGATCGGACTGTCCCCTGTCCTATTGGTGAGGTTTATAAAGTAGGGGATCGGACTGTCCCCTGTCCTATTGGTAAGGTTTATAAAGTAGGGGATCGGACTGTCCCCTGTCCTATTGGTGAGGTTTATAAAGTAGGGGATCGGTCTGTCCCCTGTCCTATTGGTGAGGTTTATAAAGTAGGGGATCGGACTGTCCCCTGTCCTATTGGTGAGGTTTATAAAGTAGGGGATCGGACTGTCCCCTGTCCTATTGGTGTGGTTTATAAAGTAGGGGATCGGACTGTCCCCTGTCCTATTGGTGAGGTTTATAAAGTAGGGGATCGGACTGTCCCCTGTCCTATTGGTGAGGTTTATAAAGTAGGGGATCGGTCTGTCCCCTGTCCTATTGGTGAGGTTTATAAAGTAGGGGATCGGTCTGTCCCCTGTCCTATTGGTGAGGTTTATTAAGTATCGGATCGGACTGTCCCCTGTCCTATTGGTGAGGTTTATAAAGTAGGGGATCGGACTGTCCCCTGTCCTATTGGTGAGGTTTATAAAGTAGGGGATCGGTCTGTCCCCTGTCCTATTGGTGAGGTTTATAAAGTAGGGGATCGGACTGTCCCCTGTCCTATTGGTGAGGTTTATAAAGTAGGGGATGGACCTGTCCAGGAATGTATGAATATCTGTCTGTAAATTCTGTCTGTGGGTGGGCGGCGTGTGCTGGCTGTGTTGGTCGGGGTTGTTTGTGAAGTTCACTGAAGGCACCGGAGATGTGATCTTATGTCTGTCAGCTCTCTTCATCTGTGTGTGTGTTACCTCCTCCTGTGCTCAACTGATTAACTTGAAATACCTTTCTATTTGATCCTCTCTCTCTCGCTCTCTCTCTTTCTTTCTCTCATCCCCTCTCCTCCCATCTCATCACCAGAGCAAACAAGCCCAGAGTGTTGGAAAATTTCCTCTCAGACTGAAACCAGAAGTGAAGGAGCCTGTCGAGTGCCTGTGGTTTCCTTTCTATTGTCACTTGTCATTTTGGCGAGGAGGGTTTGACCGTCTCCATGGTTTCACCCGCCTACCTCCCAGCAGGGCACAGAGTGTCCTGGCCCCTGGGTTGATTGCGGAAATCCCTGGTGATGTGCGAATTCATGCTGAGTGGCGTGATGAGACACGGAGGCGAGTGCCACAGCCGCCCAGAGGCTGCCATCACATCGATCTGCAGCTGCCTTTCCTTCCCTTCTAACCATTCATTGTCGGTCAAGTCATCTGCAGGCACTATACAAATGCAGGATTCTTGGATTTAGGGTTTGGGTCTATTTCACAGACTGGGAGAATGGTCAATTTTCTCGGAATTATAGAACCATAAGGTCCCTACAGCGTGGAATTGTGCTAGTCCCAGAGGTTCACACTGACCCTCAGTTGAGTTACCCACCCAGACCCATTCCCCTAGATTTCCCCCTGACTAATGCACCTAACCTACACATCCCTGAGCGCTCTGGGCAATTTAACACGGCCTATCCACCGAACCTGCACATCTTTGGTTTGTGGGAGGAAACCCACGCAGACACGGGGAGAATGTGCAAATTCCGCACAGACCGATGCCCAAGGCTAGGATCGAACCCAGCTCCCTGGTGCTGTGAGGCAGGAGTGCTAACCACTGAGCCACCGTGCAGGCGCGTGTTGGGGGAGACCCAGCTTAGCTCCTCTCTATACCTCTCTGCCGCGATGTCAGACAGAAGGCAGCAAAAATACCAGTCCAACTGAGGTCTTTTCAGATGGTGTCAAGATCCAGTGATCTGGAAAGAGAGACTCTGCTGCGTCCACGTGTAGGGACGGAGTGTGATCTTTGGGGGGAAAAAAGTAATCCCAATTCTGGTGTGGGATTTGGCCATTCAGCACTGGGGGAAGGTCGTGGTCAGCTGCCTTCCTGTATTGTGGGAGTGTAACATTAGAATCAGGCCACTCCAGAGTTCATGGAAGTTCTTCCCATCTCCTGACGATTTCCAAGATGGAATCGGATCCTCGGGCAGGTGGAGCGTGGATTGGGATCTGTAAAGTTTGGAGTTTGACAGGGAAAAACACCAGCTGAGTATTATGGAAGTCATGCGGGAAGCTACAGAACAGCGGGATTTGGAGATTCCGACACCAGGAGTCACAGGATAATGAGCATCCACGTTCATCGGGTGATAGGGAATGTTGGTGGACACTTCTAAGGGAATGTAAAAGGAGAGAGGTTCTGCTTAAAGGCAGACTTCAGCTGGAATACTGGGAGAGGTTTGGGGGCCCCTTCTCCGGGGAGAGGAGGCAGTCCAGAGAAGCTGACCCTCGGCACGGAGGAACTCCCTAATGACGGGAAGCTGAGTTGAGAGGCTACTTGATTGAATCTTGCAAGAGTCTTCAGGGGCTTGACGGGGTGGATGCAGAAAGATTGGTTGCCGTTGTGTGAGAAGCGAGGACCATGGTGGGGAGGAGGGCGTTCTCTCAGAATCAGACATCTGCGATCGAAGGGAGGGATGGGGAGGAGTTTCTTCTCTCAGAGGGGAGGGAGGCTGTGGATCCCTTTACCGCACGGGGCTCCCCGAGGCCGGGAGATGACGGATGTCCGAGGCTGACAGAGGCAGGTTGTCAATCAGTGAGAATAGCAAAGAATTCGGGGAAATACCAGAGAGTAGAGGTGAGGGTTATCAGGGATCTCATTCAGTGGCAGAGCTGACTCAATGGGCTCCAAGACCATGCCCACCAGTTGAGAATTCGGACGGAGGGTTGTTTGTTGGGGTCAGGCAGAACGACCCAGGCGATGAAGTTCAAGGGTTGATCAAAAATGCTCAAACTGACTGGGGGCCTGCCCCAGAG
Source organism: Hemiscyllium ocellatum (assembly GCF_020745735.1). Lineage (NCBI taxonomy): Eukaryota > Metazoa > Chordata > Chondrichthyes > Orectolobiformes > Hemiscylliidae > Hemiscyllium > Hemiscyllium ocellatum. The sequence continues at coordinate 7,136,392 of NC_083435.1, forward strand.
ATGAAGGAGTTGCCTCCAGCGATGACAGTCTTACCAACTCAACCCCAGGCAACGTGGTTGGTTAATCTGAAGGCTGAGGTGGGCAGGGCAGGCCACTGGACTCCGATGGCAAGCAGCTTGGCCTTAATCGACTTTCCCCAGTTTGCCCTTGCCAATGAGGAAGCGAGCTAGGCCTGAGCTCATCGGAGACATCCAGGAGCGGTCTGAGTCCTCCGTAGTGTCTGGCTTGCGTTGGGTCCAGTGGAGTACACCTTCTCACTGAGCCAGCCTCGGCTCTGGGTAGTCCCACTGTTTGGAACAACAATGTGTCCAGACACAGGGCCACACAGCAGGGAGCCAGGCCTGTCGGTCCAATCACACCAGGCCGAGCACAATCTCAAACTAAACTCGTCCCAGCTACCAGGAGATGATGGCAAGAATCAAGTTGCCATGGGGGTTTAGCGGCGGATGAGATGGATCATCCTGAGGTGGGATATTCGCAGGCAGAGGCAACTTCAGCACCCGCACCCCGTGAAAGTGAGAGCAAACAGAGAGAATCCAGCTGCAAGGCACAGAGGGAGCAGGTTCCAGAAAACCTTCAAATCACACAGGCACTGCCTGTAGCTGGGTCAATGTTAATCCACCTTCAAATCACACCGGCACTGCCTGTAGCTGGGTTAATGTCAATCCACCTTCAAATCACACCACCATGGTCAGTGTGTTAGTGAGGGAGGGGCTGGGAGAGAGGGACAGGCTGTGTGTTAGTGAGGGAGGAGCTGGGAGAGAGGGACAGGCTGTGTGTTAGTGAGGGAGGGGCTGGGAGAGAGGGACAGGCTGTGTGTTAGTGAGGGAGGGGCTGGGAGAGAGGGACAGGCTGTGTGTTAGTGAGGGAGGGGCTGGGAGAGTGGGACAGGCTGTGTGTTAGTGAGGGAGGGGCTGGGAGAGAGGGACAGGCTGTGTGTTAGTGAGGGAGGGGCTGGGAGAGAGGGACAGGCTGTGTGTTAGTGAGGGACAGGCTGTGTGTTAGTGATGGAGGGGCTGGGAGAGAGGGACAGGCTGTGTGTTAGTGAGGGAGGGGCTGGGAGAGAGGGACAGGCTGTGTGTTAGTGAGGGAGGGGCTGGGAGAGAGGGACAGGCTGTGTGTTAGTGAGGTAGGGGCTGGGAGAGAGAGACAGGCTGTGTGTTAGTGAGGGAGGGGCTGGGAGAGAGGGACAGGCTGTGTGTTAGTGAGGGAGGGGCTGGGAGAGAGGGACGGGCTGTGTGTTAGTGAGGAAGGGGCTGGGAGAGAGGGACGGGCTGTGTGTTAGTGAGGGAGGGGCTGGGAGAGAGGGACAGGCCGTGTGTTAGTGAGGGAGGAGCTGGGAGAGAGGGACAGGCTGTGTGTTAGTGAGGGAGGAGCTGGGAGAGAGGGACAGGCTGTGTGTTAGTGAGGGAGGAGCTGGGAGAGAGGGACAGGCTGTGTGTTAGTGAGGGAGGGGCTGGGAGAGAGGGACAGGCTGTGTGTTAGTGAGGGAGGGGCTGGGAGAGAGAGACAGGCTGTGTGTTAGTGAGGGAGGGGCTGGGAGAGAGGGACAGGCCGTGTGTTAGTGAGGGAGGAGCTGGGAGAGTGGGACAGGCCGTGTGTTAGTGTGGGAGGGGCTGGGAGAGTGGGACAGGCCGTGTGTTAGTGTGGGAGGGGCTGGGAGAGTGGGACAGGCCGTGTGTTAGTGAGGGAGGGGCTGGGAGAGTGGGACAGGCCGTGTGTTAGTGTGGGAGGGGCTGGGAGAGTGGGACAGGCCGTGTGTTAGTGAGGGAGGAGCTGGGAGAGTGGGACAGGCCGTGTGTTAGTGAGGGAGGAGCTGGGAGAGAGGGACAGGCTGTGTGTTAGTGAGGGAGGAGCTGGGAGAGAGGGACGGGCTGTGTGTTAGTGAGGGAGGGGCTGGGAGAGAGGGACAGGCTGTGTGTTAGTGAGGGAGGGGCTGGGAGAGAGGGACAGGCTGTGTGTTAGTGAGGGAGGGGCTGGGAGAGAGGGACAGGCTGTGTGTTAGTGAGGGAGGAGCTGGGAGAGAGGGACAGGCTGTGTGTTAGTGAGGGAGGGGCTGGGAGAGAGGGACAGGCTGTGTGTTAGTGAGGGAGGAGCTGGGAGAGAGGGACGGGCTGTGTGTTAGTGAGGGAGGGGCTGGGAGAGAGGGACGGGCTGTGTGTTAGTGAGGGAGGGGCTGGGAGAGAGGGACGGGCTGTGTGTTAGTGAGGGAGGGGCTGGGAGAGAGGGACGGGCTGTGTGTTAGTGAGGGAGGAGCTGGGAGAGAGGGACAGGCTGTGTGTTAGTGAGGGAGGGGCTGGGAGAGTGGGACAGGCTGTGTGTTAGTGAGGGAGGGGCTGGGAGAGTGGGACAGGCTGTGTGTTAGTGAGGGAGGGGCTGGGAGAGAGGGACAGGCTGTGTGTTAGTGAGGGAGGGGCTGGGAGAGAGGGACAGGCTGTGTGTTAGTGAGGGAGGGGCTGGGAGAGTGGGACAGGCTGTGTGTTAGTGAGGGAGGGGCTGGGAGAGAGGGACAGGCTGTGTGTTAGTGAGGGAGGGGCTGGGAGAGTGGGACAGGCTGTGTGTTAGTGAGGGAGGGGCTGGGAGAGTTGGACAGGCCGTGTGTTAGTGAGGGAGGAGCTGGGAGAGAGGGACAGGCTGTGTGTTAGTGAGGGAGGGGCTGAGAGAGAGGGACAGTCTGTGTGTTAGTGAGGGAGGGGCTGGGAGAGTGGGACAGGCTGTGTGTTAGTGAGGGAGGGGCTGGGAGAGAGGGACAGGCTGTGTGTTAGTGAGGGAGGGGCTGGGAGAGAGGGACAGGCTGTGTGTTAGTGAGGGAGGAGCTGGGAGAGAGGGACAGGCTGTGTGTTAGTGAGGGAGGGGCTGAGAGAGAGGGACAGGCTGTGTGTTAGTGAGGGAGGGGCTGGGAGAGTGGGACAGGCTGTGTGTTAGTGAGGGAGGGGCTGGGAGAGAGGGACAGGCTGTGTGTTAGTGAGGGAGGAGCTGGGAGAGAGGGACGGGCTGTGTGTTAGTGAGGGAGGGGCTGGGAGAGAGGGACAGGCTGTGTGTTAGTGAGGGAGGGGCTGGGAGAGAGGGACAGGCTGTGTGTTAGTGAGGGAGGAGTCGGGAGAGAGGGACAGGCCGTGTGTTAGTGAGGGAGGAGCTGGGAGAGAGGGACAGGCTGTGTGTTAGTGAGGGAGGGGCTGGGAGAGAGGGACAGGCTGTGTGTTAGTGAGGGAGGGGCTGGGAGAGAGGGACAGGCTGTGTGTTAGTGAGGGAGGGGCTGGGAGAGTGGGACAGGCTGTGTGTTAGTGAGGGAGGAACTGGGAGAGAGGGACAGGCTGTGTGTTAGTGAGGGAGGGGCTGGGAGCGAGGGACAGGCTGTGTGTTAGTGAGGGAGGGGCTGGGAGAGAGGGACAGGCTGTGTGTTAGTGAGGGAGGGGCTGGGAGAGTGGGACAGGCTGTGTGTTAGTGAGGGAGGGGCTGGGAGAGAGGGACAGGCTGTGTGTTAGTGAGGGTGGGGCTGGGAGAGTGCGACAGGCTGTGTGTTAGTGAAAGAGGAGCTGGGAGAGAGGGACAGGCTGTGTGTTAGTGAGGGAGGGGCTGGGAGAGAGGGACAGGCTGTGTGTTAGTGAGGGAGGGGCTGAGAGAGAGGGACAGGCTGTGTGTTAGTGAGGGAGGGGCTGGGAGAGAGGGACAGGTTGTGTGTTAGTGAGGGAGGGGCTGAGAGAGAGGGACAGGCTGTGTGTTAGTGAGGGAGGGGCTGGGAGAGAGGGACAGGCTGTGTGTTAGTGAGGGAGGGGCTGGGAGAGAGGGACAGGCTGTGTGTTAGTGAAGGAGGGGCTGGGAGAGAGGGACAGGCTGTGTGTTAGTGAGGGAGGGGCTGGGAGAGAGGGACGGGCTGTGTGTTAGTGAGGGAGGGGCTGGGAGAGAGGGACGGGCTGTGTGTTAGTGAGGGAGGGGCTGGGAGGGAGGGACAGGCCGTGTGTTAGTGAGGGAGGGGCTGGGAGAGAGGGACAGGCCGTGTGTTAGTGAGGGAGGGGCTGGGAGAGAGGGACAGGCCGTGTGTTAGTGAGGGAGGGGCTGGGAGAGAGGGACAGGCCGTGTGTTAGTGAGGGAGGGGCTGGGAGAGTGGGACAGGCCGTGTGTTAGTGAGGGAGGGGCTGGGAGAGAGGGACAGGCCGTGTGTTAGTGAGGGAGGGGCTGGGAGAGAGGGACAGGCCGTGTGTTAGTGAGGGAGGAGCTGGGAGAGTGGGACAGGCCGTGTGTTAGTGAGGGAGGGGCTGGGAGAGAGGGACAGGCTGTGTGTTAGTGAGGGAGGGGCTGGGAGGGAGGGACAGGCTGTGTGTTAGTGAGGGAGGGGCTGGGAGAGAGGGACAGGCTGTGTGTTAGTGAGGGAGGGGCTGGGAGAGTGGGACAGGCTGTGTGTTAGTGAGGGAGGGGCTGGGAGAGAGGGACAGGCTGTGTGTTAGTGAGGGAGGGGCTGGGAGAGAGGGACATGCTGTGTGTTAGTGAGGGAGGAGCTGGGAGAGAGGGACAGGCTGTGTGTTAGTGAGGGAGGGGCTGAGTGAGAGGGACAGGCTGTGTGTTAGTGAGGGAGGGGCTGGGTGAGTGGGACAGGCTGTGTGTTAGTGAGGGAGGAGCTGGGAGAGAGGGACAGGCTGTGTGTTAGTGAGGGAGGGGCTGGGAGAGAGGGACAGGCTGTGTGTTAGTGAGGGAGGGGCTGGGAGAGAGGGACAGGCTGTGTGTTAGTGAGGGAGGGGCTGGGAGAGTGGGACAGGCTGTGTGTTAGTGAGGGAGGAACTGGGAGAGAGGGACAGGCTGTGTGTTAGTGAGGGAGGGGCTGGGAGAGTGGGACAGGCTGTGTGTTAGTGAGGGAGGGGCTGGGAGAGAGGGACAGGCTGTGTGTTAGTGAGGGAGGGGCTGGGAGAGTGCGACAGGCTGTGTGTTAGTGAAAGAGGAGCTGGGAGAGAGGGACAGGCTGTGTGTTAGTGAGGGAGGGGCTGGGAGAGAGGGACAGGCTGTGTGTTAGTGAGGGAGGGGCTGAGAGAGAGGGACAGGCTGTGTGTTAGTGAGGGAGGGGCTGGGAGAGAGGGACAGGTTGTGTGTTAGTGAGGGAGGGGCTGAGAGAGAGGGACAGGCTGTGTGTTAGTGAGGGAGGGGCTGGGAGAGAGGGACAGGCTGTGTGTTAGTGAGGGAGGGGCTGGGAGAGAGGGACAGGCTGTGTGTTAGTGAGGGAGGGGCTGGGAGAGAGGGACAGGCTGTGTGTTAGTGAGGGAGGAGCTGGGAGAGAGGGACAGGCTGTGTGTTAGTGAGGGAGGGGCTGGGAGAGAGGGACAGGCTGTGTGTTAGTGAGGGAGGAGCTGGGAGAGAGGGACAGGCTGTGTGTTAGTGAGGGAGGGGCTGGGAGAGAGGGACAGGCTGTGTGTTAATGAGGGAGGGGCTGGGAGAGAGGGACAGGCTGTGTGTTAGTGAGGGAGGGGCTGGGAGAGAGGGACAGGCTGTGTGTTAGTGAGGGAGGGGCTGGGAGAGAGGGACGGGCTGTGTGTTAGTGAGGGAGGGGCTGGGAGAGAGGGACGGGCTGTGTGTTAGTGAGGGAGAGGCTGGGAGAGATGGACAGGCTGTGTGTTCGTGAGGGAGGGGCTGGGAGAGATGGACAGGCTGTGTGTTAGTGAGGGAGGGGCTGGGAGAGAGGGACGGGCTGTGTGTTAGTGAGGGAGGGGCTGGGAGAGAGGGACGGGCTGTGTGTTACTGAGGGAGGGGCTGGGAGAGTGGGACGGGCTGTGTGTTAGTGAGGGAGGGGCTGAGAGAGTGGGACGGGCTGTGTGTTAGTGAGGGAGGGGCTGGGAGAGAGGGAAGGGCTGTGTGTTAGTGAGGGAGGGGCTGGGAGAGAGGGACGGGCTGTGTGTTAGTGAGGGAGGGGCTGGGAGAGAAGGACGGGCTGTGTGTTAGTGAGGGAGGGGCTGGGAGAGAGGGACAGGCTGTGTGTTAGTGAGGGAGGGGCTGGGAGAGAGGGACAGGCTGTGTGTTAGTGAGGGAGGGGCTGGGAGAGAGGGACAGGCTGTGTGTTAGTGAGGGAGGGGCTGGGAGAGTGGGACAGGCTGTGTGTTAGTGAGGGAGGGGCTGGGAGAGAGGGACAGGCTGTGTGTTAGTGAGGGAGGAGCTGGGAGAGAGGGACAGGCTGTGTGTTAGTGAGGGAGGGGCTGGGAGAGAGGGACAGGCTGTGTGTTAGTGAGGGAGGGGCTGGGAGAGAGGGACAGGCTGTGTCTTAGTGAGGGAGGGGCTGGTGGTAGTGAGTGACTGTGATTTTAGAATAATGATATGACAGTAAAATCTGTATCTCATGGTCAGTGTCTTTGATGACATCTGGAAGTATTGTGCTGCAGTAACAGAGTGTGTTTGGAATCCGGGGTGGGTCTAAATACATGTCACTTCCTTGTTTTGGGCTCCATATTGTCTGTTTTGGAGTTTTACATCAAGCTATGAGTGTTTTCTGGATCTGTAGCTTCCTGGAGGTGTTGTAAGTTGAAACCTCTTCCTTTCCAACCTCCCACTCGCAGGCTGTGCCGATTTCAAAACCACCAGAAAACTCCGACGCCTTGTATATTCATTCATATGAAACTGTGTGGGATGCTTCACACTTGTAAAAGGGAAGCAATATTGCTGTGTTTAAGGAGATACTTTCACAGTAGCTACAGCCAGCAATTACTATCATCCAGATCAACACAGTCACTTTCACAATGACAGTGTTGATCTGAAAGTAATTAACATCATACAAACAGTGATGTTGCGATTTGAAGGTAACTAATATCATCCAGGCAGTGACAGTGTGATTTAAAGCTAATTAACATCATCCAAGCCTGACGATGTAATTAAAAGGTGATTAACATCATACAGGCAGTGACGGTGTGAATTATAGGTAATTAACATCATACAGGCAGTGATGGTGCGATTTGAAGGTAATTTACATCATACAGGCAGTGACAGTGTGATTTATAGGTAATTAACATCATACAGGCAGTGACAGTGTGATTTGAAGTTAACTGACATACAGACGTTGACATTGTGATTTGACGGTAATTTACATCGTACAGGTGTTGACGATGTGATTTGTTGGTAATTAACATCACACAGGCAGTGACGGTGTGATTTGAAGGCAATTAACATCATATAGGCATTGACAGTGTGATTTGTAGGTAATTAGCATCATACAGGCAGTGATGGTGAGATTTGAAGGTAATTAACATCATACAGGCAGTGACAGTGTGATTTATAGGTAATTAACATCATACAGGCAGTGACGGTGTGATTTGAATGTAATTAACATCGTACAGGCAGTGACGGTGTGATTTATAGGTAATTAACATCATACAGGCAGTGACAGTGTGACCTGAAGGTAATTAACATCATACAGGCAGTGACGGTGTGATTTGACAATAATTAACATCGTACAGGCAGTGATGGTATGATTTGAAGATAATTAAAATCAGACAGGCAGTGACAGTGTGATTTGTAGGTAATTCGCATCATACAGGCAGTGACGGTGTGATCTGAAGGTAATTAACATCATACAGGCAGTGACGTTGAGATTTATAGGTAATTAACATCATACAGGCATTGACTGTGTGATTTCAAGCTGATTAACATCATCCAGGCAGTGACGGTGTGAATTATAGGTAATTAACATCATACAGGCAGTGACAGTGTGATCTGAAGGTAATTAACATCATACAGGCAGTGACAGTGTGATCTGAAGGTAATTAACATCATACAGGCAGTGACGGTGTGAATTATAGGTAATTAACATCATACAGGCAGTGACAGTGTGATCTGAAGGTAATTAACATCATACAGGCAGTGACGGTGTGATTTGTAGGTAATTAACATCATACAGGCAGTGACGTTGTGATTTATAGGTAATTAACATCATACAGGCATTGACTGTGTGATTTGTAGGTAATTAACATCATACAGGCAGTGACGGTGTGATTTGTAGGTAATTAACATCATACAGGCAGTGACGTTGTGATTTATAGGTAATTAACATCATACAGGCATTGACTGTGTGATTTGTAGGTCATTAACATCATACAGGCAGTGATGGTGTGATTTGTAGGTAATTAACATCATACAGGCAGTGATGCTGAGATTTGAAGTTAACTGACATACAGGTGTTAACATTGTGATTTGAAGGTAATTTACATCGTACAGGTGTTGACGATGTGATTTGTTGGTAATTAACATCATACAGGCATTGACGGTGTGATTTGAAGGTAATTAACATCATATAGGCATTGACAGTGTGATTTGTAGGTCATTAACATCATACAGGCAGTGATGGTGTGATTTGTAGGTAATTAACATCATACAGGCAGTGATGCTGAGATTTGAAGTTAACTGACATACAGGTGTTAACATTGTGATTTGAAGGTAATTTACATCGTACAGGTGTTGACGATGTGATTTATAGGTAATTAACATCATACAGGCAGTGACAGTGTGATTTGAAGTTAACTGACATACAGACGTTGACATTGTGATTTGACGGTAATTTACATCGTACAGGTGTTGACGATGTGATTTGTTGGTAATTAACATCACACAGGCAGTGACGGTGTGATTTGAAGGCAATTAACATCATATAGGCATTGACAGTGTGATTTGTAGGTAATTAGCATCATACAGGCAGTGATGGTGAGATTTGAAGGTAATTAACATCATACAGGCAGTGACAGTGTGATTTATAGGTAATTAACATCATACAGGCAGTGACGGTGTGATTTGAATGTAATTAACATCGTACAGGCAGTGACGGTGTGATTTATAGGTAATTAACATCATACAGGCAGTGACAGTGTGACCTGAAGGTAATTAACATCATACAGGCAGTGACGGTGTGATTTGACAATAATTAACATCGTACAGGCAGTGATGGTATGATTTGAAGATAATTAAAATCAGACAGGCAGTGACAGTGTGATTTGTAGGTAATTCGCATCATACAGGCAGTGACGGTGTGATCTGAAGGTAATTAACATCATACAGGCAGTGACGTTGAGATTTATAGGTAATTAACATCATACAGGCATTGACTGTGTGATTTCAAGCTGATTAACATCATCCAGGCAGTGACGGTGTGAATTATAGGTAATTAACATCATACAGGCAGTGACAGTGTGATCTGAAGGTAATTAACATCATACAGGCAGTGACAGTGTGATCTGAAGGTAATTAACATCATACAGGCAGTGACGGTGTGAATTATAGGTAATTAACATCATACAGGCAGTGACAGTGTGATCTGAAGGTAATTAACATCATACAGGCAGTGACGGTGTGATTTGTAGGTAATTAACATCATACAGGCAGTGACGTTGTGATTTATAGGTAATTAACATCATACAGGCATTGACTGTGTGATTTGTAGGTAATTAACATCATACAGGCAGTGACGGTGTGATTTGTAGGTAATTAACATCATACAGGCAGTGACGTTGTGATTTATAGGTAATTAACATCATACAGGCATTGACTGTGTGATTTGTAGGTCATTAACATCATACAGGCAGTGATGGTGTGATTTGTAGGTAATTAACATCATACAGGCAGTGATGCTGAGATTTGAAGTTAACTGACATACAGGTGTTAACATTGTGATTTGAAGGTAATTTACATCGTACAGGTGTTGACGATGTGATTTGTTGGTAATTAACATCATACAGGCATTGACGGTGTGATTTGAAGGTAATTAACATCATATAGGCATTGACAGTGTGATTTGTAGGTAATTAGCATCATACAGGTAATGACATTGTGATTTATAGGTAATTAACATCATACAGGCAGTGACGGTGTGATTTGTAGGTAATTAACATCATACAGGCAGTGATGGTGAGATTTGAAGGTAATTAACATCATACAGGCAGTGACAGTGTGATTTATAGGTAATTAACATCATACAGGCAGTGACAGTGTGATCTGAAGGTAATTAACATCATACAGGCAGTGACGGTGTGATTTGAATGTAATTAACATCGTACAGGCAGTGACGGTGTGATTTATAGGTAATTAACATCATACAATCAGTGACAGTGTGATCTGAAGGTAATTTACATCATACAGGCAGTGACGGTGTGATTTCAAGCTGATTAACATCATACAGGCAGTGACGGTGTGATTTGACAATAATTAACATCATACAGGCAGTGATGGTATGATTTGAAGATAATTAAAATCAGACAGATAGTGACGGTGTGATTTGATGGTAATTAACATCGTACAGGCAGTGACGGTGTGATTTATAGGTAATTAACATCATACAGGCAGTGACAGTGTGATCTGAAGGTAATTAACATCATACAGGCAGTGACGGTGTGATTTGAATGTAATTAACATTATACAGGCAGTGACGGTGTGATTTGAAGGTAATTAACATCATACAGGCAGTGATGGTGAGATTTGAAGGTAATTAACATCATACAGGTAGTGACATTGTGAATTATAGGTAATTAACATCATACAGGGCAGTGTCGGTGTGATTTGTAGGTAATTAATATCATACAGGCAGTGATGGTGAGATTTGAAGGTAATTAACATCATACAGGGCAGTGACGTTGTGATTTATAGGTAATCAACATCATACAGGCAGTGACGGTGTGATCTGAAGGTAATTAACATCATACAGGCAGTGACGGTGTGATTCGAATGTAATTAACATCGTACAGACAGTGACGTTGTGATTTCAAGCTGATTAACATCATACAGGCAGTGACGGTGTGATTTGAAGGTAATTAACATCATACAGGCAGTGAGGGTGTGATTTCAAGCTGATTAACATCAGACAGGCAGTGACGGTGTGACTTATAGGTAATTAACATCATACAGGCAGTGACAGTGTGATCTGAAGGTAATTCACATCATACAGGCAGTGACGGTGTGATTTGAATGTAATTAACATCGTATAGGCAGTGACGGTGTGATTTATAGGTGATTAACATCATACAGGCAGTGACGGTGTGATTTCAAGCTGATTAACATCATACAGGCAGTGACGGTGTGATTTATAGTTAATTAACATCATACAGGCAGTGACGGTGTGACTTATAGGTAATTAACATCATACAGGCAGTGACAGTGTGATCTGAAGGTAATTCACATCATACAGACAGTGATGGTGTGGTTTGAATGTAATTAACATCATACAGGCAGTGATGGTATGATCTGAAGATAATTAAAATCAGACGGATAGTGACAGTGTGATTTGTAGGTAATTAACATCATACAGGCAGTGACGGTGTGATTTCAAGCTGATTAACATCATACAGGCAGTGACGGTGTGATTTGATGGTAATTAACTTCATACAGGCAGTGACGGTGTGAACTATAGGTAATTAACATCATACAGGCAGTGACAGTGTGATCTGAAGGTAATTAACATCATACAGGCAGTGACGGTGTGATTTGACAATAATTAACATCATACAGGCAGTGATGGTATGATTTGAAGATAATTAAAATCAGACAGATAGTGACGGTGTGATTTGATGGTAATTAACATCATACAGGCAGTGACGGTGTGATTTATAGGTAATTAACATCATACAGGCAGTGACAGTGTGATCTGAAGGTAATTAACATCATACAGGCAGTGATGGTGAGATTTGAATGTAATTAACATCATACAGGCAGTGATGGTGAGATTTGAAGGTAATTAGCATCATACATGTCGTGACATTGTGATTTATAGGTAATTAACATCATACAGGGCAGTGACGGTGTGATTTGTAGGTAATTAACATCATACAGGCAGTGACGGTGTGATTTCAAGCTGATTAACATCATACAGGCAGTGACGGTGTGAATTATAGGTAATTAACATCATACAGGCAGTGACGGTGTGATTTATAGGTAATTAACATCATACAGGCAGTGATGGGGAGATTTGAAGGTAATTAGCATCATACAGGCAGTGACAGTGTGATTTCAAGCTGATTAACATCATACAGGCAGTGACAGTGTGATTTGTAGGTAATTAACATCATACAGGCAGTGACGTTGTGATTTATAGGTAATTAACATCATACAGGTAGTGACATTGTGATTTATAGGTAATTAACATCATACAGGCAGTGACGGTGTGATTTGTAGGTAATTAACATCATACAGGCAGTGACGGTGTGATTTGTAGGTAATTAACATCATACAGGCATTGACGGTGTGATTTGTAGGTAATTAACATCATACAGGCAGTGATGGTGAGATTTGAAGTTAACTGACATACAGGCGTTGACATTGTGATTTGTAGGTAATTTACATCGTACAGGCATTGACGGTGTGATTTGTTGGTAATTAACATCATACAGGCATTGACGGTGTGATTTGAAGGCAATTAACATCATATAGGCAGTGATGGTGAGATTTGAAGGTAATTAACATCATACAGGCAGTGACGGTGTGATTTGTAGGTAATTAACATCATACATGCAGTGATGGTGAGATTTGAAGTTAATTAACATCATACAGGGCAGTGACGGTGTGATTTATAGGTAATCAACATCATACAGGCAGTGACGGTGTGATCTGAAGGTAATTAACATCATACAGGCAGTGACGGTGTGATTTGAATGTAATTAACATCGTACAGACAGTGACGTTGTGATGTCAAGCTGATTAACATCATACTGGCAGTGACGGTGTGATTTGAAGGTAATTAACATCATACAGGCAGTGAGGGTGTGATTTCAAGCTGATTAACATCAGACAGGCATTGACGGTGTGACTTATAGGTAATTAACATCATACAGGCAGTGACAGTGTGATCTGAAGGTAATTCACATCATACAGGCAGTGACGGTGTGATTTGAATGTAATTAACATCGTATAGGCAGTGACGGAGTGATTTATAGGTGATTAACATCATACAGGCAGTGACGGTGTGATTTCAAGCTGATTAACATCATACAGGCAGTGACGGTGTGATTTATAGTTAATTAACATCATACAGGCAGTGACGGTGTGGCTTATAGGTAATTAACATCATACAGGCAGTGACAGTGTGATCTGAAGGTAATTCACATCATACAGGCAGTGATGGTGTGATTTGAATGTAATTAACATCATACAGGCAGTGATGGTATGATCTGAAGATAATTAAAATCAGACGGATAGTGACAGTGTGATTTGATGGTAATTAACATCATACAGGCAGTGACGGTGTGATTTGATGGTAATTAACTTCATACAGGCAGTGACGGTGTGAACTATAGGTAATTAACATCATACAGGCAGTGACAGTGTGATCTGAAGGTAATTAACATCATACAGGCAGTGACGGTGTGATTTGACAATAATTAACATCATACAGGCAGTGATGGTATGATTTGAAGATAATTAAAATCAGACAGATAGTGACGGTGTGATTTGATGGTAATTAACATCATACAGGCAGTGACGGTGTGATTTATAGGTAATTAACATCATACAGGCAGTGATGGTGAGATTTGAATGTAATTAACATCATACAGGCAGTGATGGTGAGATTTGAAGGTAATTAGCATCATACATGTCGTGACATTGTGATTTATAGGTAATTAACATCATACAGGGCAGTGACGGTGTGATTTGTAGGTAATTAACATCATACAGGCAGTGACGGTGTGATTTCAAGCTGATTAACATCATACAGGCAGTGACGGTGTGAATTATAGGTAATTAACATCATACAGGCAGCGACGGTGTGATTTATAGGTAATTAACATCATACAGGCAGTGATGGGGAGATTTGAAGGTAATTAGCATCATACAGGCAGTGACAGTGTGATCTGAAGGTAATTAACATCATACAGGCAGTGACAGTGTGATCTGAAGGTAATTAACATCATACAGGCAGTGACAGTGTGATTTGTAGGTAATTAGCATCATACAGGCAGTGACGTTGTGATTTATAGGTAATTAACATCATACAGGTAGTGACATTGTGATTTATAGGTAATTAACATCATACAGGCAGTGACGGTGTGATTTGTAGGTAATTAACATCATCCAGGCAGTGATGGTGAGATTTGAAGGTAATTAACATCATACAGGCAGTGACGGTGTGATTTGTAGGTAATTAACATCATACAGGCATTGACGGTGTGATTTGTAGGTAATTACCATCATACAGGCAGTGATGGTGAGATTTGAAGTTAACTGACATACAGGCGTTGACATTGTGATTTGTAGGTAATTTACATCGTACAGGTGTTGACGATGTGATTTGTTGGTAATTAACATCATACAGGCATTGACGGTGTGATTTGAAGGCAATTAACATCATATAGGCAGTGATGGTGAGATTTGAAGGTAATTAACAGCATACAGGCAGTGACGGTGTGATTTATAGGTAATTAACATCATACAGGCAGTGACGGTGCGATTTATAGGTAATTAACATCATACATGCAGTGATGGTGAGATTTGAAGGTAATTAACATCATACAGGCAGTGACGATGTGATTTATAGGTAATTAACATCATACAGGCAGTGACAGTGTGATCTGAAGGTAATTAACATCATATAGGCAGTGATGGTGAGATTTGAAGGTAATTAACAGCATACAGGCAGTGACGGTGCGATTTATAGGTAATTAACATCATACATGCAGTGATGGTGAGATTTGAAGGTAATTAACATCATACAGGCAGTGACGGTGTGATTTATAGGTAATTAACATCATACAGGCAGTGACAGTGTGATCTGAAGGTAATTAACATCATACAGGCAGTGACGGTGTGATTTGAATGTAATTAACATCGTACAGGCAGTGACGGTGTGATTTATAGGTAATTTACATCATACAGGCAGTGACAGTGTGATCTGAAGGTAATTAACATCATACAGGCAGTGACGGTGTGATTTGTAGGTAATTAACATCATACATGCAGTGACGGTGTGATTTCAAGCTGATTAACATCATACAGGCAGTGACGGTGTGAATTATAGGTAATTAACATCATACAGGCCGTGACAGTGTGATCTGAAGGTAATTAACATCATACAGGCAGTGACAGTGTGATTTGTAGGTAATTAGCATCATACAGGCAGTGACGGTGTGATTTGTTGGTAATTAACATCATAGAGGCATTGACGGTGTGATTTGAAGGCAATTAACATCATATAGGCAGTGATGGTGAGATTTGAAGGTAATTAACATCATACAGGCAGTGACGGTGTGATCTATAGGTAATTAACATCATACAGGCAGTGATGGTGAGATTTGAAGGTAATTAACATCATACAGGCAGTGACGGTGTGATTTATAGGTAATTAACATCATACAGGCAGTGACAGTGTGATCTGAAGGTAATTAACATCATACAGGCAGTGACAATGTGATTTGAATGTAATTAACATCGTACAGGCAGTGACAGTGTGATTTATAGGTAATTAACATCATACAGGCAGTGACAGTGTGATCTGAAGGTAATTAACATCATACAGGCAGTGACGGTGTGATTTGTAGGTAATTAACATCATACAGGCAGTGACGGTGTGATTTCCAGCTGATTAACATCATACAGGCAGTGACGGTGTGAATTATAGGTAATTAACATCATACAGGCAGTGACAGTGGGATCTGAACGTAATTAACATCATACAGGCAGTGACAGTGTGATTTGTAGGTAATTAGCATCATACAGGCAGTGACGGTGTGATTTATAGGTAATTAACATCATTCAGGCATTGACTGTGTGATTTGTAGGTAATTAACATCACACAGGCATTGACTGTGTGATTTATAGGTAATTAACATCATACAGGCATTGACTGTGTGATTTGTAGGTAATTAACATCATAGAGGCATTGACTGTGTGATTTGTAGGTAATTAACATCATACAGGCATTGACGTTGTGATTTATAGGTAATTAACATCATACAGGCATTGACTGTGTGAATTGTAGGTAATTAACATCATACAGGCACAGATGCTGAGATTTGAAGTTAACTGACATACAGGCGTTAACATTGTGATTTGTAGGTAATTTACATCGTACAGGTGTTGACGATGTGATTTGTTGGTAATTAACATCATACAGGCATTGACGGTGTGATTTGAAGGCAATTAACATCATATAGGCATTGACAGTGTGATTTGTAGGTAATTAGCATCATACAGGTAGTGACATTGTGATTTATAGGTAATTAACATCATACAGGCAGTGACGGTGTGATTTGTAGGTAATTAACATCATACAGGCAGTGATAGTGAGATTTGAAGGTAATTAACATCATACAGGCAGTGACGGTGTGATTTATAGGTAATTAACATCATACAGGCAGTGACAGTGTGATTTGTAGGTAATTAGCATCATACAGGTAGTGACATTGTGATTTATAGGTAATTAACATCATACAGGCAGTGACGGTGTGATTTGTAGGTAATTAACATCATACAGGCAGTGATAGTGAGATTTGAAGGTAATTAACATCATACAGGCAGTGACGGTGTGATTTATAGGTAATTAACATCATACAGGCAGTGACAGTGTGATCTGAAGGTAATTAACATCATACAGGCAGTGACGGTGGGATTTGAATGTAATTAACATCATACAGGCAGTGACAGTGTGATCTGAAGGTAATTCACATCATACAGGCAGTGACGGTGTGATTTGAATGTAATTAACATCGTATAGGCAGTGACGGTGTGATTTATAGGTGATTAACATCATACAGGCAGTGACGGTGTGATTTCAAGCTGATTAACATCATACAGGCAGTGACGGTGTGATTTATAGTTAATTAACATCATACAGGCAGTGACAGTGTGATCTGAAGGTAATTCACATCATACAGGCAGTGATGGTGTGATTTGAATGTAATTAACATCGTATAGGCAGTGATGGTGTGATTTGACAATAATTAACATCATACAGGCAGTGATGGTATGATTTGAAGATATTTAAAATCAGACGGATAGTGACAGTGTGATTTGATGGTAATTAACATCATACAGTCAGTGATGGTGTGATTTGAAGTTAACTGGCATACAGGCGTTGACATTGTGATTTGAAGGTAATTTACATCGTACAGGCGTTGACGGTGTGATTTGTTGGTAATTAACATCATACAGGCAGTAATGGTGTGATTTGAAGGCAATTAACATCATACAGGCAGTGATGGTGTGATGCAAAAGAATTAACATCACACAGGCATTGACAGGGTGATTTGTAGGTAATTAACATCATACAGGCAGTGACCGTGTGATTTCAAGCTGATTAACATCATACAGGCAGTGACGGCGTGAATTATAGGTAATTAACATCATACTGGCAGTGACAGTGTGATCTGAAGGTAATTAACATCTTACAGGCAGTGACGGTGTGATTTGAATGTAATTAACATCGTACAGGCAGTGACGGTGTGATTTCAAGCTGATTAACATCATACAGGCAGTGACATTGTGATTTGAATGTAATTAACATCGTACAGGCAGTGACGGTGTGATTTTAAGCTGATTAACATAATACAGGCAGTGACGGTGTGATTTCAAGCTGATTAACATAATACGGGCAGTGACGGTGTGATTTGACAATAATTGACATCATACAGGCAGTGACGGTATGATTTGAAGATAATTAAAATCAGACAGATAGTGACAGTGTGATTTGATGGTAATTAACAACATACAGGGAGTGAAGGTGTGATTTGAAGTAATTACCATCATACAGGCAGTGACGGTGTGATTTGAAGTTAACTGACATACAGGCGTTGACATTGTGATTTGAAGGTAATAGACATCGTACAGGCGTTGACGGTGTGATTTGTTGGCAATTAACATCATACAGGCAGTAATGGTGTGATTTGAATGTAATTAACATCATACAGGCAGTGACGGTGTGATTTGTAGGTAATTAACATCATACAGGCAGTGATGGTGAGATTTGAAGGTAATTAACATCATACAGGCAGTCACGGTGTTATTTATAGCTAATTAACATCATACAGGCAGTGACAGTGTGATCTGAAGGTAATTAACATCATACAGGCAGTGACGGTGTGATTTATAGGTAATTAACATCATACAGGCAGTGATGGTGAGATTTGAAGGTAATTACCATCATACAGGCAGTGACGGTGTGATTTGAAGTTAACTGACATACAGGCGTTGACATTGTGATTTGAAGGTAATTTACATCATACATGCGTTGACGGTGTGATTTGTTGGTAATTAACATCATACAGACATTGACGGTGTGATTTGAAGGCAATTAACATCATATAGGCATTGACAGTGTGATTTGTAGGTAATTAGCATCATACAGGTAGTGACATTGTGATTTATAGGTAATTAACATCATACAGGCAGTGACGGTGTGATTTATAGGTAATTATCATCAAACAGGCAGTGATGGTGTGATTTCAAGCTGATTAATGTCATACAGGCAGTGACAGTGTGATCTGAAGGTAATTAACATCATACAGGCAGT
Organism: Hemiscyllium ocellatum; assembly: GCF_020745735.1. Taxonomy (NCBI): domain Eukaryota; kingdom Metazoa; phylum Chordata; class Chondrichthyes; order Orectolobiformes; family Hemiscylliidae; genus Hemiscyllium; species Hemiscyllium ocellatum. Next base: position 7,154,838 of record NC_083435.1, read on the forward strand.
GATGGTGAGATTTGAAGGTAATTAACATCATACAGGTAGTGACATTGTGATTTATAGGTAATTAACATCATACAGGGCAGTGTCGGTATGATTTGTAGGTAATTACCATCATACAGGCAGTGATGGTGAGATTTGAAGGTAATTAACATCATACAGGCAGTGACGGTGTGATTTATAGGTAATTAACATCATACAGGCAGTGACGGTGTGATTTGTAGGTAATTACCATCATACAGGCAGTGATGGTGAGATTTGAAGTTAACTGACATACAGGCGTTGACATTGTGATTTGAAGGTAATTTACATCGTACAGGTGTTGACGATGTGATTTGTTGGTAATTAACATCATACAGGCATTGACGGTGTGATTTGAAGGCAATTAACATCATACAGGCAGTGACGGTGTGATTTGTAGGTAATTAACATCATACAGGCAGTGATGGTGAGATTTGAAGGTAATTAACATCATACAGGCAGTCACGGTGTTATTTATAGCTAATTAACATCATACAGGCAGTGACAGTGTGATCTGAAGGTAATTAACATCATACAGGCAGTGACGGTGTGATTTATAGGTAATTAACATCATACAGGCAGTGATGGTGAGATTTGAAGGTAATTACCATCATACAGGCAGTGACGGTGTGATTTGAAGTTAACTGACATACAGGCGTTGACATTGTGATTTGAAGGTAATTTACATCATACATGCGTTGACGGTGTGATTTGTTGGTAATTAACATCATACAGACATTGACGGTGTGATTTGAAGGCAATTAACATCATATAGGCATTGACAGTGTGATTTGTAGGTAATTAGCATCATACAGGTAGTGACATTGTGATTTATAGGTAATTAACATCATACAGGCAGTGACGGTGTGATTTATAGGTAATTATCATCAAACAGGCAGTGATGGTGTGATTTCAAGCTGATTAATGTCATACAGGCAGTGACAGTGTGATCTGAAGGTAATTAACATCATACAGGCAGTGATGGTGAGATTTGAAGGTAATTAACATCATACAGGTAGTGACATTGTGATTTATAGGTAATTAACATCATACAGGGCAGTGTCGGTGTGATTTGTAGGTAATTACCATCATACAGGCAGTGATGGTGAGATTTGAAGGTAATTAACATCATACAGGCAGTGACGGTGTGATTTATAGGTAATTAACATCATACAGGCAGTGACGGTGTGATTTGTAGGTAATTACCATCATACAGGCAGTGATGGTGAGATTTGAAGTTAACTGACATACAGGCGTTGACATTGTGATTTGAAGGTAATTTACATCGTACAGGTGTTGACAATGTGATTTGTTGGTAATTAACATCATACAGGCATTGACGGTGTGATTTGAAGGCAATTAACATCATATAGGCATTGACATTGTGATTTATAGGTAATTAACATCATACAGGCAGTGACGGTGTGATTTGTAGGTAATTAACATCATACAGGCAGTGACGGTGAGATTTGAAGGTAATTAACATCATACAGGCAGTGACGGTGTGATTTATTGGTTAATTAACATCATACAGGCAGTGACAGTGTGATCTGAAGGTAATTAACATCATACAGGCAGTGACGGTGTGATTTGAATGTAATTAACATTGTACAGGCAGTGACGGTGTGATTTATAGGTAATTAAAATCATACAGGCAGTGACAGTGTGATCTGATGGTAATTAACATCATACAGGCAGTGACAGTGTGATCTGAAGGTAATTAACATCATACAGGCAGTGACGGTGTGATTTCAAGCTGATTAACATCATACAGGCAGTGACGGTGTGATTTGACAATAATTAACATCATACAGGCAGTGATGGTATGATTTGAAGATAATTAAAATCAGACAGATAGTGACGGTGTGATTTGATGGTAATTAACATCATACAGGCAGTGTCAGTGTGATGTGAAGGTAATTAACATCATACAGGCAGTGACGGTGTGATTTGAAGGTAATTAACATCATACAGGCAGTGATGGTGAGATTTGAAGGTAATTAACATCATACAGGTAGTGACATTGTGATTTATAGGTAATTAACATCATACAGGGCAGTGTCGGTGTGATTTGTAGGTAATTACCATCATACAGGCAGTGATGGTGAGATTTGAAGGTAATTAACATCATACAGGCAGTGACGGTGTGATTTATAGGTAATTAACATCATACAGGCATTGACGGTGTGATCTGAAGGTAATTAACATCATACAGGCAGTGACGGTGTGATTTGAATGTAATTAACATCGTACAGACAGTGACGTTGTGATTTCAAGCTGATTAACACCATACAGGCAGTGACGGTGTGATTTGAAGGTAATTAACATCATACAGGCAGTGACGGTGTGATTTCAAGCTGATTAACATCAGACAGGCAGTGACGGTGTGACTTATAGGTAATTAACATCATACAGGCAGTGACAGTGTGATCTGAAGGTAATTCACATCATACAGGCAGTGACGGTGTGATTTGAATGTAATTAACATCGTATAGGCAGTGACGGTGTGATTTATAGGTGATTAACATCATACAGGCAGTGACGGTGTGATTTCAAGCTGATTAACATCATACAGGCAGTGACGGTGTGATTTATAGTTAATTAACATCATACAGGCAGTGACGGTGTGACTTATAGGTAATTAACATCATACAGGCAGTGACAGTGTGATCTGAAGGTAATTCACATCATACAGGCAGTGATGGTGTGATTTGAATGTAATTAACATCGTATAGGCATTGACGGTGTGATTTGACAATAATTAACATCATACAGGCAGTGATGGTATGATTTGAAGATAATTAAAGTCAGACGGATAGTGACAGTGTGATTTGATGGTAATTAACATCATACAGGCAGTGATGGTGTGATTTGAAGTTAACTGACATACAGGCGTTGACATTGTGATTTGAAGGTAATTTACATCGTACAGGCGTTGACGGTGTGACTTGTTGGTAATTAACATCATACAGGCAGTAATGGTGTGATTTGAAGGCAATTAACATCATGCAGGCAGTGATGGTGTGATGCAAAATAATTAACATCACACAGGCATTGACAGCGTGATTTGTAGGTAATTAACATCATACAGGCAGTGACCGTGTGATTTCAAGCTGATTAACATCATACAGGCAGTGACGGTGTGAATTATAGGTAATTAACATCATACTGGCAGTGACAGTGTGATCTGAAGGTAATTAACATCTTACAGGCAGTGTCGGTGTGATTTGAATGTAATTAACATCATACAGGCAGTGACGGTGTGATTTCAAGCTGATTAACATCATACAGGCAGTGACGGTGTGATTTGAATGTAATTAACATCGTACAGGCAGTGACGGTGTGATTTCAAGCTGATTAACATAATACAGGCAGTGACGGTGTGATTTCAAGCTGATTAACATAATACAGGCAGTGACGGTGTGATTTGACAATAATTAACATCATACAGGCAGTGACGGTATGATTTGAAGATAATTAAAATCAGACAGATAGTGACAGTGTGATTTGATGGTAATTAACAACATACAGGGAGTGACGGTGTGATTTGAAGTTAACTGATATACAGGCGTTGACATTGTGATTTGATGGTAATAGACATCGTACAGGCGTTGACGGTGTGATTTGTTGGCAATTAACATCATACAGGCAGTAATGGTGTGATTTGAATGTAATTAACATCATACAGGCAGTGACGGTGTGATTTGTAGGTAATTAACATCATACAGGCAGTGATGGTGAGATTTGAAGGTAATTAACATCATACAGGCAGTGATGGTGAGAATTGAAGGTAATTACCATCATACAGGCAGTGACGGTGTGATTTGAAGTTAACTGACATACAGGCGTTGACATTGTGATTTGAAGGTAATTTACATCATACATGCGTTGACGGTGTGATTTGTTGGTAATTAACATCATACAGGCAGTAATGGTGTGATTTGAAGGTAATTACCATCATGCAGGCAGTGGCGGTGTGATTTGAAGTTAACTGACATACAGGCGTTGACATTGTGATTTGAAGGTAATTTACATCGTACATGCGTTGACGGTGTGATTTGTTGGTAATTAACATCATACAGGCAGTGATGGTGTGATTTGTAGGTAATTAACATCATACAGGCAGTGATGGTGAGATTTGAAGTTAACTGACATACAGGCGTTGACATTGTGATTTGAAGGTAATTTACATCGTACAGGTGTTGACGATGTGATTTGTTGGTAATTAACATCATACAGACATTGACGGTGTGATTTGAAGGCAATTAACATCATATAGGCATTGACAGTGTGATTTGTAGGTAATTAGCATCATACAGGTAGTGACATTGCCTGTATGATGTTAATTACCTATAAATCACAATGTCACTACCTGTATGATGCTAATTACCTACAAATCACACTGTCAATGCCTATATGATGTTAATTGCCTTCAAATCACACTGTCACTGCCTGTATGATGTTAATTACCTATAAATCACAGTGACGGTGTGATTTCCAGCTGATTAACATTATACAGGCAGTGACGGTGTGATTTATAGGTAATTAACATCATACAGGCAGTGACGGTGTGATCTGAAGGTAATTAACATCATACAGGCAGTGATGGTGTGATTTGAAGATAACTAAAATCAGACAGATAGTGACAGTGTGATTTGATGGTAGTTAACATCATACAGGCAGTGACGGTGTGATTTGAAGTTAACTGACATACAGACGTTGACATTGTGATTTGAAGGTAATTTACATCGTACAGGCGTTGACGGTGTGATTTGTTGGTAATTAACATCATACAGGCAGTAATGGTGTGATTTGAAGGCAATTAACATCATACAGGCAGTGACGGTGTGATTTCAAGCTGATTAACATCATACAGGCAGTGACGGTGTGATTTGAATGTAATTAACATCGTACAGGCAGTGACGGTGTGATTTCAAGCTGATTAACATAATACAGGCAGTGACGGTGTGATTTCAAGCTGATTAACATAATACAGGCAGTGACGGTGTGATTTGACAATAATTAACATCATACAGGCAGTGACGGTATGATTTGAAGATAATTAAAATCAGACAGATAGTGATCGTGTGATTTGATGGTAATTAACAACATACAGGGAGTGACGGTGTGATTTGAAGTTAACTGACATACAGGCGTTGACATTGTGATTTGATGGTAATAGACATCGTACAGGCGTTGACGGTGTGATTTGTTGGCAATTAACATCATACAGGCAGTAATGGTGTGATTTGAATGTAATTAACATCATACAGGCAGTGACGGTGTGATTTGTAGGTAATTAACATCATACAGGCAGTGATGGTGAGATTTGAAGGTAATTAACATCATACAGGCAGTCACGGTGTTATTTATAGGTAATTAACATCATACAGGCAGTGACAGTGTGATCTGAAGGTAATTAACATCATACAGGCAGTGACGGTGTGATTTGTAGGTAATTAACATCATACAGGCAGTGAAAGTGTGATCTGAAGGTAATTAACATCATACAGGCAGTGACAGTGTGATTTATAGGTAATTAACATCATACAGGCAGTGATGGTGAGATTTGAAGGTAATTACCATCATACAGGCAGTGACGGTGTGATTTGAAGTTAAATGACATACAGGCGTTGACATTGTGATTTGAAGGTAATTTGCATCATACATGCGTTGACGGTGTGATTTGTTGGTAATTAACATCATACAGGCAGTAATGGTGTGATTTGAAGGTAATTACCATCATACAGGCAGTGATGGTGAGATTTGAAGTTAACTGACATACAGGCGTTGACATTGTGATTTGAAGGTAATTTACATCGTACAGGTGTTGACGATGTGATTTGTTGGTAATTAACATCATACAGACATTGACGGTGTGATTTGAAGGCAATTAACATTATATAGGCATTGACAGTGTGATTTGTAGGTAATTAGCATCATACAGGTAGTGACATTGCCTGTATGATGTTAATTACCTATAAATCACAATGTCACTACCTGTATGATGCTAATTACCTACAAATCACACTGTCAATGCCTATATGATGTTAATTGCCTTCAAATCACACTGTCACTGCCTGTATGATGTTAATTACCTATAAATAACAGTGACGGTGTGATTTCCAGCTGATTAACATCATACAGGCAGTGACGGTGTGATTTATAGGTAATTAACATCATACAGGCAGTGATGGTGTGATCTGAAGGTAATTAACATCATACAGGCAGTGATGGTGTGATTTGAAGATAACTAAAATCAGACAGATAGTGACAGTGTGATTTGATGGTAGTTAACATCATACAGGCAGTGACGGTGTGATTTGAAGTTAACTGACATACAGACGTTGACATTGTGATTTGAAGGTAATTTACATCGTACAGGCGTTGACGGTGTGATTTGTTGGTAATTAACATCATACAGGCAGTAATGGTGTGATTTGAAGGCAATTAACATCATACAGGCAGTGATGGTGTGAATTCAAGCTGATTAACGTCATACAGGCAGTGATGGTGTGATTTGTAGGTAATTAACATCATACAGGCAGTGACAGTGTGATCTGAAGGTAATTAACATCATACAGGCAGTGATTGTGTGATTTGAATGTAATTAACATCATACAGGCAGTGACGGTGTGATTTGTAGGTAATTAACATCATACAGGCAGTGACGGTGAGATTTGAAGGTAATTAACATCATACAGGCAGTGACGGTGTGATTTATTGGTTAATTAACATCATACAGGCAGTGACAGTGTGATCTGAAGGTAATTAACATCATACAGGCAGTGACGGTGTGATTTGAATGTAATTAACATTGTACAGGCAGTGACGGTGTGATTTATAGGTAATTAAAATCATACAGGCAGTGACAGTGTGATCTGAAGGTAATTAACATCATACAGGCAGTGACAGTGTGATCTGAAGGTAATTAACATCATACAGGCAGTGACGGTGTGATTTCAAGCTGATTAACAACATACAGGCAGTGATGGTGTGATTTGACAATAATTAACATCATACAGGCAGTGATGGTATGATTTGAAGATAATTAAAATCAGACAGATAGTGACGGTGTGATTTGATGGTAATTAACATCATACAGGCAGTGTCAGTGTGATGTGAAGGTTATTAACATCATACAGGCAGTGACGGTGTGATTTGAAGGTAATTAACATCATACAGGCAGTGATGGTGAGATTTGAAGGTAATTAACATCATACAGGTAGTGACATTGTGTTTTATAGGTAATTAACATCATACAGGGCAGTGTCGGTGTGATTTGTAGGTAATTACCATCATACAGGCAGTGATGGTGAGATTTGAAGGTAATTAACATCATACAGGCAGTGACGGTGTGATTTATAGGTAATTAACATCATACAGGCAGTGACGGTGTGATCTGAAGGTAATTAACATCATACAGGCAGTGACGGTGTGATTTGAATGTAATTAACATCGTACAGACAGTGACGTTGTGATTTCAAGCTGATTAACGCCATACAGGCAGTGACGGTGTGATTTGAAGGTAATTAACATCATACAGGCAGTGAGGGTGTGATTTCAAGCTGATTAACATCAGACAGTCAGTGACAGTGTGACTTATAGGTAATTAACATCATACAGGCAGTGACAGTGTGATCTGAAGGTAATTCACATCATACAGGCAGTGACGGTGTGATTTGAATGTAATTAACATCGTATAGGCAGTGACGGTGTGATTTATAGGTGATTAACATCATACAGGCAGTGACGGTGTGATTTCAAGCTGATTAACATCATACAGGCAGTGACGGTGTGATTTATAGTTAATTAACATCATACAGGCAGTGACGGTGTGACTTATAGGTAATTAACATCATACAGGCAGTGACAGTGTGATCTGAAGGTAATTCACATCATACAGGCAGTGATGGTGTGATTTGAATGTAATTAACATCGTATAGGCATTGACGGTGTGATTTGACAATAATTAACATCATACAGGCAGTGATGGTATGATTTGAAGATAATTAAATTCAGATGGATAGTGACAGTGTGATTTGATGGTAATTAACATCATACAGGCAGTGATGGTGTGATTTGAAGTTAACTGACATACAGGCGTTGACATTGTGATTTGAAGGTAATTTACATCGTACAGGCGTTGACGGTGTGACTTGTTGGTAATTAACATCATACAGGCAGTAATGGTGTGATTTGAAGGCAATTAACATCATACAGGCAGTGATGGTGTGAATTCAAGCTGATTAACGTCATACAGGCAGTGATGGTGTGATTTGTAGGTAATTAACATCATACAGGCAGTGACAGTGTGATCTGAAGGTAATTAACATCATACAGGCAGTGACGGTGTGAATTATAGGTAATTAACATCATACAGGCAGTGACAGTGTGATCTGAAGGTAATTAACATCATACAGGCAGTGACGGTGTGATGTGAATGTAATTAACATCGTACTGGCAGTGACGGTGTGATTTCAAGCTGATTAACATCATACAGGCAGTGACGGTGTGATTTGAATGTAATTAACATCGTACAGGCAGTGACGGTGTGATTTCAAGCTGATTAACATAATACAGGCAGTGACGGTGTGATTTCAAGCTGATTAACATAATACAGGCAGTGACGGTGTGATTTGACAATAATTAACATCATACAGGCAGTGACGGTATGATTTGAAGATAATTAAAATCAGACAGATAGTGACAGTGTGATTTGATGGTAATTAACAACATACAGGGAGTGAAGGTGTGATTTGAAGTAATTACCATCATACAGGCAGTGACAGTGTGATTTGAAGTTAACTGACATACAGGCGTTGACATTGTGATTTGATGGTAATAGACATCGTACAGGCGTTGACGGTGTGATTTGTTGGCAATTAACATCATACAGGCAGTAATGGTGTGATTTGAATGTAATTAACATCATACAGGCAGTGACGGTGTGATTTGTAGGTAATTAACATCATACAGGCAGTGATGGTGAGATTTGAAGGTAATTAACATCATACAGGCAGTCACGGTGTTATTTATAGGTAATTAACATCATACAGGCAGTGACAGTGTGATCTGAAGGTAATTAACATCATACAGGCAGTGACGGTGTGATTTGTAGGTAATTAACATCATACAGGCAGTGAAAGTGTGATCTGAAGGTAATTAACATCATACAGGCAGTGACGGTGTGATTTATAGGTACTTAACATCATACAGGCAGTGAAAGTGTGATCTGAAGGTAATTAACATCATACAGGCAGTGACGGTGTGATTTGAAGTTAACTGACATACAGGCGTTGACATTGTGATTTGAAGGTAATTTACATCGTACATGCGTTGACGGTGTGATTTGTTGGTAATTAACATCATACAGGCAGTGATGGTGTGATTTGTAGGTAATTAACATCATACAGGCAGTGATGGTGAGATTTGAAGTTAACTGACATACAGGCGTTGACATTGTGATTTGAAGGTAATTTACATCGTACATGCGTTGACGGTGTGATTTGTTGGTAATTAACATCATACAGACATTGACGGTGTGATTTGAAGGCAATTAACATCATATAGGCATTGACAGTGTGATTTGTAGGTAATTAGCATCATACAGGTAGTGACATTGTGATCTTTAGGTAATTAACATCATACAGGCAGTGACGGTGTGATTTCCAGCTGATTAACATCATACAGGCAGTGACGGTGTGATTTATAGGTAATTAACATCATATAGGCAGTGATGGTGTGATCTGAAGGTAATTAACATCATACAGGCAGTGATGGTGTGATTTGAAGATAACTAAAATCAGACAGATAGTGACAGTGTGATTTGATGGTAGTTAACATCATACAGGCAGTGACGGTGTGATTTGAAGTTAACTGACATACAGACGTTGATATTGTGATTTGAAGGTAATTTACATCGTACAGGCGTTGACGGTGTGATTTGTTGGTAATTAACATCATACAGGCAGTAATGGTGTGATTTGAAGGCAATTAACATCATACAGGCAGTGATGGTGTGAATTCAAGCTGATTAACGTCATACAGGCAGTGATGGTGTGATTTGTAGGTAATTAACATCATACAGGCAGTGACAGTGTGATCTGAAGGTAATTAACATCATACAGGCAGTGATGGTGTGATTTGAATGCAATTAACATCATACAGGCAGTGACGGTGTGATTTGACAATAATTAACATCATACAGGCAGTGATGGTATGATTTGAAGATAATTAAATCAGACAGATAGTGACGGTGTGATTTGATGGTAATTAACATCATACAGGCAGTGACGGTGTGATTTGAAGTAATTACCATCATGCAGGCAGTGACGGTGTGATTTGAAGTTAACTGACATACAGGCGTTGACATTGTGATTTGAAGGTAATTTACATCATACAGGCGTTGATGGTGTGATTTGTTGGCAATTAACATCATACAGGCAGTAATGGTGTGATTTGAATGTAATTAACATCATACAGGCAGTGACGGTGAGATTTCAAGCTGATTAACATCATACAGGCAGTTACGGTGTGAATTATAGGTAATTAACATCATACAGGCAGTGATAGTGTGATCTGAAGGTAATTAACATCATATAGGCAGTGACGATGTGATGCAAAATTATTAACATTATATAGGCATTGACAGTGTGATTTGTAGGTAATTAGCATCATACAGGCAGTGACGTTGTGATTTAAAGGCAATTAACATCATATAGGCATTGACAGTGTGATTTGTAGATAATTAGCATCATACAGGTAGTGACATTGTGATTTATAGGTAATTAACATCATACAGGCAGTGATGGTGAGATCTGAAGGTAATTAACATCATACAGGCAGTGACGGTGTGATATGACAATAATTAACATCATACAGGCAGTGACAGTGTGATCTGAAGGTAATTAACATCATACAGGCAGTGACAGTGTGATCTGAAGGTAATTAACATCATACAGGCAGTGACGGTATGATTTATAGGTAATTAACATCATACAGGCAGTGACGGTGTGATTTGAATGTAATTAACATCATACAGGCAGTGACGGTGTGATTTGTAGGTAATTAACATCATACAGGCAGTGACAGTGTGATCTGAAGGTAATTAACATCATACAGGCAGTGACGGTGTGATTTGTAGGTAATTAACATCATACAGGCAGTGACGGTGTGATTTGTAGGTAATTAGCATCAAACTGGTAGTGACATTGTGATTTATAGGTATTTAACATCATACAGGCAGTGATGGTGAGATTTGAAGGTAATTAACATCATACAGGCAGTGACGGTGTGAATTATAGGTAATTAACATCATACAGGCAGTGACAGTGTGATTTGAATGTAATTAACATCATACAGGCAGTGACGGTGTGATTTGTAGGTAATTAACGTCATACAGGCAGTGACAGTGTGATCTGACGGTAATTAACATCATACAGGCAGTGATGGTGTGATTTGAATGTAATTAACATCGTATTGGCTGTGACGGTGTGATTTCAAGCTGATTAACATAATACTGGCAGTGACGGTGTGATTTGACAATAATTAACATCATACAGGCAGTGACAGTGTGATCTGAAGGTAATTAACATCATACAGGCAGTGACGGTGTGATTTGTAGGTAATTAACATCATACTGGCAGTGATGGTGAGATTTGTAGGTAATTACCATCATACAGGCAGTGGCGTTGTGATTTGAAGTTAACTGACATATAGGCGTTGACATTGTGATTTGAAGGTAATTTACATCGTACAGGTGTTGACGGTGTGATTTGTTGGTAATTAACATGATACAGGCAGTGATGGTGAGATTTGAAGGTAATTACCATCATATAGGCATTGACAGTGTGATTTGTAGGTAATTAGCATCATACAGGTAGTGACATTGTGATTTATAGGTCATTAACATCATACAGGCAGTGACGGTGTGATTTATAGGTAATTAACATCATACAGGCAGTGACTGTGTGAATTGACAATAATTAACATGATACCGGCAGTGATGGTATGATTTGAAGATAATTAAAATCAGACAGATAGTGACAGTGTGATGTGATGGTAATTAACATCATACAGGCAGCGACGATGTGATTTGAAGTTAACTGACATACAGGCGTTGACATTGTGATTTGAAGGTAATTTACATCGCACAGGCATTGACGGTGTGATTTGTTGGTAATTACCATCATACAGGCAGTAATGGTGTGATTTGAAGGCAATTAACATCATACAGGCAGTGATGGTGTGATGCAAAATAATTAACATCACACGGGCATTGACAGGGTGATTTGTAGGTAATTAACATCATACTGGCAGTGACGGTGTGATTTCAAGCTGATTAATATCATACAGGCAGTGACGGTGTGATTTATAGGTAATTAACATCATACAGGCATTGACAGTGTGATCTGAAGGTAATTAACATCATACAGGCAGTGACGGTGTGATTTGAATGTAATTAACATCGTACAGGCAGTGACGGTGTGATTTCAAGCTGATTAACATCATACAGGCAGTGACGGTGTGATTTGACAATAATTAATATCATACAGTCAGTGATGGTATGATTTGAAGATAATTAAAATCAGACAGATAGTGACGGTGTGATTTGATGGTAATTAACAACATACAGGCAGTGACGGTGTAATTTGAAGTTAACTGACATACAGGCGTTGACATTGTGATTTGAAGGTAATTTACATCGTACAGGCGTTGACGGTGTGATTTGTTGGCAATTAACATCATACAGGCAGTGACGGTGAGATTTCAAGCTGATTAACATCATACAGGCAGTGACGGTGTGAATTATAGGTAATTAACATCATACAGGCAGTGACAGTGTGATCTGAAGGTAATTAACATCATACAGGCAGTGACAGTGTGATCTGAAGGTAATTAACATCATACAGGCATTGACGGTGTGATTTGTAGGTAATTAACATCATACAGGCCGTGAAAGTGTGATCTGAAGGTAACTAACATCATACAGGCAGTGACGGTGTGATTTCAAGCTGACTAACATCATACAGATAGTGACGGTGTGATGTGTAGGTAATTAGCATCATACAGGCAATGACGGTGTGAATTATAGGTAATTAACATCATACAGGCATTGACAGTGTGATCTGAAGGTAATTAACATAATACAGGCAGTGACGGTGTGATTTGAATGTAATTAACATCATACAGGCAGTGACGGTGTGATATGAAGATAATTAACATCATACCGGCAGTGATGGTATGATTTGAAGATAATTTAAATCAGACAGGTAGTGACGATGTGATATGATGGTAATTAACATCATACAGGCAGTGACGGTGTGATTTGAAGGTAATTAACATCATACAGACAGTGACGATGTGATCTGAAGGTAATTAACATCATACAGGCAGTGACGGAGTGATTTGAAGGTAATTAACATCATACAGACAGTGATGGTGTGATCTGAAGGTAATTAACATCATACAGGCAGTGACGGTGTGATATGTAGGTAATTAACATCATACAGACAGTGACAGTGTGATTTGAAGGTAATTAACATCATACAGGCAGTGATGGTGAGATTTGAAGTTAATTAACATCATACAGGCATTGACAGTGTGATCTGAAGGTAATTAACATCATACAGGCCGTGAAAGTGTGATCTGAAGGTAATTAACATCATACAGGCAGTGACGGTGTGATTTATAGGTAATTAACATCATACAGGCAGTGATGGTGAGATTTGAAGGTAATTACCATCATACAGGCAGTAACGGTGTGATTTGAAGTTAACTGACATACAGGCGTTGACATTGTGATTTGAAGATAATTTACATCGTACATGCGTTGACGGTGTGATTTGTTGGTAATTAACAACATACAGACATTGACGGTGTGATTTGAAGGCAATTAACATCATATAGGCATTGACAGTGTGATTTGTAGGTAATTAGCATCATACAGGTAGTGACATTGTGATTTATAGGTAATTAACATCATACAGGCAGTGACGGTGTGATTTATAGGTAATTATCATCAAACAGGCAGTGACGGTGTGATCTGAAGGTAATTAACATCATACAGGCAGTGACGGTGTGATTTGAATGTAATTAACATCATACAGGCAGTGACGGTGTGATTTCCAGCTGATTAACATCATACAGGCAGTGACGGTGTGATTTCAAGCTGATTAACGTCATACAGGCAGTGACAGTGTAATTTGAAGATAATTAAAATCAGACAGATAGTGACAGTGTGATTTGATGGTAATTAACATCATACAGGCAGTGACGGTGTAATTTGAAGTTAACTGACATACAGACGTTGACATTGTGATTTGAATTTAATTAACATCATACAGGCAGTAATGGTGTGATTTGAAGGCAATTAACATCATACAGGCAGTGATGGTGTGATGCAAAAGAATTAACATCACACAGGCATTGACAAGGTGATTTGTAGGTAATTAACATCATACAGGCAGTGATGGTGTGATTTATAGGCAATTAACATCATACAGGCAGTGATGGTGTGATTTGTAGATAATTAACATCATACAGGCAGTGACAGTGTGATCTGGGTAATTAACATCATACAGGCAGTGACGGTGTGATCTGAAGGTAATTAACATCATACAGGCAGTAATGGTGTGATTTGAAGTTAATTTACATGGTACAGGCAGTGACAGGGTGATTTGTAGGTAATTAATATCATACAGGCAGTGACAGGGTGATTTGTAGGTGATTAACATCATGCAGGCGGAGGCGGTGTCTTTTGAAGGTAATTAACATCATACAGACAATGACACCATGATTAGAATGTAATTAACTTCATAGAGGCAGTGACAGTGTGATTTGTTGGTAATTAACACCATGCAGTCAGTTATGGTGTTATTTGAAGGAAATTAACATCATACAGGCAGTGGCAGTGCGATCTGAAGGTAATTAACATCATACAGACAGTGACGGTGTGATCTGAAGGTAACTAACATCATACAGGCAGTGACGGTGTGATTTCAAGCTGACTAACATCATACAGATAGTGACGGTGTGATGTGTAGGTAATTAGCATCATACAGGCAATGACGGTGTGAATTATAGGTAATTAACATCATACAGGCATTGACAGTGTGATCTGAAGGTAATTAACATCATACAGGCAGTGATGGTGTGATTTGAATGCAATTAACATCATACAGGCAGTGACGGTGTGATTTGACAATAATTAACATCATACAGGCAGTGATGGTATGATTTGAAGATAATTAAATCAGACAGATAGTGACGGTGTGATTTGATGGTAATTAACATCATACAGGCAGTGACGGTGTGATTTGAAGTAATTACCATCATGCAGGCAGTGACGGTGTGATTTGAAGTTAACTGACATACAGGCGTTGACATTGTGATTTGAAGGTAATTTACATCATACAGGCGTTGACGGTGTGATTTGTTGGCAATTAACATCATACAGGCAGTAATGGTGTGATTTGAATGTAATTAACATCATACAGGCAGTGACGGTGAGATTTCAAGCTGATTAACATCATACAGGCAGTTACGGTGTGAATTATAGGTAATTAACATCATACAGGCAGTGATAGTGTGATCTGAAGGTAATTAACATCATATAGGCAGTGACGATGTGATGCAAAATTATTAACATTATATAGGCATTGACAGTGTGATTTGTAGGTAATTAGCATCATACAGGCAGTGACGTTGTGATTTAAAGGCAATTAACATCATATAGGCATTGACAGTGTGATTTGTAGATAATTAGCATCATACAGGTAGTGACATTGTGATTTATAGGTAATTAACATCATACAGGCAGTGATGGTGAGATCTGAAGGTAATTAACATCATACAGGCAGTGACGGTGTGATATGACAATAATTAACATCATACAGGCAGTGACAGTGTGATCTGAAGGTAATTAACATCATACAGGCAGTGACAGTGTGATCTGAAGGTAATTAACATCATACAGGCAGTGACGGTATGATTTATAGGTAATTAACATCATACAGGCAGTGACGGTGTGATTTGAATGTAATTAACATCATACAGGCAGTGACGGTGTGATTTGTAGGTAATTAACATCATACAGGCAGTGACAGTGTGATCTGAAGGTAATTAACATCATACAGGCAGTGACGGTGTGATTTGTAGGTAATTAACATCATACAGGCAGTGACGGTGTGATTTGTAGGTAATTAGCATCAAACTGGTAGTGACATTGTGATTTATAGGTATTTAACATCATACAGGCAGTGATGGTGAGATTTGAAGGTAATTAACATCATACAGGCAGTGACGGTGTGAATTATAGGTAATTAACATCATACAGGCAGTGACAGTGTGATCTGATGGTAATTAACATCATACAGGCAGTGACAGTGTGATTTGAATGTAATTAACATCATACAGGCAGTGACGGTGTGATTTGTAGGTAATTAACGTCATACAGGCAGTGACAGTGTGATCTGACGGTAATTAACATCATACAGGCAGTGATGGTGTGATTTGAATGTAATTAACATCGTATTGGCTGTGACGGTGTGATTTCAAGCTGATTAACATAATACTGGCAGTGACGGTGTGATTTGACAATAATTAACATCATACAGGCAGTGACAGTGTGATCTGAAGGTAATTAACATCATACAGGCAGTGACGGTGTGATTTGTAGGTAATTAACATCATACTGGCAGTGATGGTGAGATTTGTAGGTAATTACCATCATACAGGCAGTGGCGTTGTGATTTGAAGTTAACTGACATATAGGCGTTGACATTGTGATTTGAAGGTAATTTACATCGTACAGGTGTTGACGGTGTGATTTGTTGGTAATTAACATCATACAGGCAGTGATGGTGAGATTTGAAGGTAATTACCATCATATAGGCATTGACAGTGTGATTTGTAGGTAATTAGCATCATACAGGTAGTGACATTGTGATTTATAGGTCATTAACATCATACAGGCAGTGACGGTGTGATTTATAGGTAATTAACATCATACAGGCAGTGACTGTGTGAATTGACAATAATTAACATGATACCGGCAGTGATGGTATGATTTGAAGATAATTAAAATCAGACAGATAGTGACAGTGTGATGTGATGGTAATTAACATCATACAGGCAGCGACGATGTGATTTGAAGTTAACTGACATACAGGCGTTGACATTGTGATTTGAAGGTAATTTACATCGCACAGGCATTGACGGTGTGATTTGTTGGTAATTACCATCATACAGGCAGTAATGGTGTGATTTGAAGGCAATTAACATCATACAGGCAGTGATGGTGTGATGCAAAATAATTAACATCACACGGGCATTGACAGGGTGATTTGTAGGTAATTAACATCATACTGGCAGTGACGGTGTGATTTCAAGCTGATTAATATCATACAGGCAGTGACGGTGTGATTTATAGGTAATTAACATCATACAGGCATTGACAGTGTGATCTGAAGGTAATTAACATCATACAGGCAGTGACGGTGTGATTTGAATGTAATTAACATCGTACAGGCAGTGACGGTGTGATTTCAAGCTGATTAACATCATACAGGCAGTGACGGTGTGATTTGACAATAATTAATATCATACAGTCAGTGATGGTATGATTTGAAGATAATTAAAATCAGACAGATAGTGACGGTGTGATTTGATGGTAATTAACAACATACAGGCAGTGACGGTGTAATTTGAAGTTAACTGACATACAGGCGTTGACATTGTGATTTGAAGGTAATTTACATCGTACAGGCGTTGACGGTGTGATTTGTTGGCAATTAACATCATACAGGCAGTGACGGTGAGATTTCAAGCTGATTAACATCATACAGGCAGTGACGGTGTGAATTATAGGTAATTAACATCATACAGGCAGTGACAGTGTGATCTGAAGGTAATTAACATCATACAGGCAGTGACAGTGTGATCTGAAGGTAATTAACATCATACAGGCATTGACGGTGTGATTTGTAGGTAATTAACATCATACAGGCCGTGAAAGTGTGATCTGAAGGTAACTAACATCATACAGGCAGTGACGGTGTGATTTCAAGCTGACTAACATCATACAGATAGTGACGGTGTGATGTGTAGGTAATTAGCATCATACAGGCAATGACGGTGTGAATTATAGGTAATTAACATCATACAGGCATTGACAGTGTGATCTGAAGGTAATTAACATAATACAGGCAGTGACGGTGTGATTTGAATGTAATTAACATCATACAGGCAGTGACGGTGTGATATGAAGATAATTAACATCATACCGGCAGTGATGGTATGATTTGAAGATAATTTAAATCAGACAGGTAGTGACGATGTGATATGATGGTAATTAACATCATACAGGCAGTGACGGTGTGATTTGAAGGTAATTAACATCATACAGACAGTGACGATGTGATCTGAAGGTAATTAACATCATACAGGCAGTGACGGAGTGATTTGAAGGTAATTAACATCATACAGACAGTGATGGTGTGATCTGAAGGTAATTAACATCATACAGGCAGTGACGGTGTGATATGTAGGTAATTAACATCATACAGACAGTGACAGTGTGATTTGAAGGTAATTAACATCATACAGGCAGTGATGGTGAGATTTGAAGTTAATTAACATCATACAGGCATTGACAGTGTGATCTGAAGGTAATTAACATCATACAGGCCGTGAAAGTGTGATCTGAAGGTAATTAACATCATACAGGCAGTGACGGTGTGATTTATAGGTAATTAACATCATACAGGCAGTGATGGTGAGATTTGAAGGTAATTACCATCATACAGGCAGTAACGGTGTGATTTGAAGTTAACTGACATACAGGCGTTGACATTGTGATTTGAAGATAATTTACATCGTACATGCGTTGACGGTGTGATTTGTTGGTAATTAACAACATACAGACATTGACGGTGTGATTTGAAGGCAATTAACATCATATAGGCATTGACAGTGTGATTTGTAGGTAATTAGCATCATACAGGTAGTGACATTGTGATTTATAGGTAATTAACATCATACAGGCAGTGACGGTGTGATTTATAGGTAATTATCATCAAACAGGCAGTGACGGTGTGATCTGAAGGTAATTAACATCATACAGGCAGTGACGGTGTGATTTGAATGTAATTAACATCATACAGGCAGTGACGGTGTGATTTCCAGCTGATTAACATCATACAGGCAGTGACGGTGTGATTTCAAGCTGATTAACGTCATACAGGCAGTGACAGTGTAATTTGAAGATAATTAAAATCAGACAGATAGTGACAGTGTGATTTGATGGTAATTAACATCATACAGGCAGTGACGGTGTAATTTGAAGTTAACTGACATACAGACGTTGACATTGTGATTTGAATTTAATTAACATCATACAGGCAGTAATGGTGTGATTTGAAGGCAATTAACATCATACAGGCAGTGATGGTGTGATGCAAAAGAATTAACATCACACAGGCATTGACAAGGTGATTTGTAGGTAATTAACATCATACAGGCAGTGATGGTGTGATTTATAGGCAATTAACATCATACAGGCAGTGATGGTGTGATTTGTAGATAATTAACATCATACAGGCAGTGACAGTGTGATCTGGGTAATTAACATCATACAGGCAGTGACGGTGTGATCTGAAGGTAATTAACATCATACAGGCAGTAATGGTGTGATTTGAAGTTAATTTACATGGTACAGGCAGTGACAGGGTGATTTGTAGGTAATTAATATCATACAGGCAGTGACAGGGTGATTTGTAGGTGATTAACATCATGCAGGCGGAGGCGGTGTCTTTTGAAGGTAATTAACATCATACAGACAATGACACCATGATTAGAATGTAATTAACTTCATAGAGGCAGTGACAGTGTGATTTGTTGGTAATTAACACCATGCAGTCAGTTATGGTGTTATTTGAAGGAAATTAACATAATACAGGCAGTGGCAGTGCGATCTGAAGGTAATTAACATCATACAGACAGTGACGGTGTGATCTGAAGGTAACTAACATCATACAGGCAGTGACGGTGTGATTTCAAGCTGACTAACATCATACAGATAGTGACGGTGTGATGTGTAGGTAATTAGCATCATACAGGCAATGACGGTGTGAATTATAGGTAATTAACATCATACAGGCATTGACAGTGTGATCTGAAGGTAATTAACATAATACAGGCAGTGACGGTGTGATTTGAATGTAATTAACATCATACAGGCAGTGACGGTGTGATATGAAGATAATTAACATCATACCGGCAGTGATGGTATGATTTGAAGATAATTTAAATCAGACAGGTAGTGACGATGTGATATGATGGTAATTAACATCATACAGGCAGTGACGGTGTGATTTGAAGGTAATTAACATCATACAGACAGTGACGATGTGATCTGAAGGTAATTAACATCATACAGGCAGTGACGGAGTGATTTGAAGGTAATTAACATCATACAGACAGTGATGGTGTGATCTGAAGGTAATTAACATCATACAGGCAGTGACGGTGTGATATGTAGGTAATTAACATCATACAGACAGTGACAGTGTGATTTGAAGGTAATTAACATCATACAGGCAGTGATGGTGTGATTTGAAGTTAATTTACATGGTGCAGGCAGTGGTTTGAAGGAAATTAACATCGTATACAGGCAGTGACGGTGTGATTTGAAGTTAACTGACATACAGACGTTGACATTGTGATTTGAAGGTAATTTACATCGTATAGGCGTTGACGGTGTGATTTGTTGGTAATTAACATCATACAGGCAGTGATGGTGTGATTTGAAGGCAATTAACATCATACAGGCAGTGATGGTGTGATTTCAAGCTGATTAACGTCATACAGGCAGTGATGGTGTGATTTGTAGGTAATTAACATCATACAGGCAGTGATGGTGTGATTTGTAGATAATTAACATCATACAGGCAGTGACGGTGTGATTTGAATGTAATTAACATCATACAGGCAGTGACGGTGTGATCTGAAGGTAATTAACATCATACAGGCAGTAACGGTGTGATTTGAAGTTAATTTACATGGTACAGGCAGTGAAGGTGTGATTTGAAGGTAATTAACATCATACAGGCAGTGACAGTGTGATTTAATGTAATTAACATCATACTAGTGTGACAGTGTAATTTGAAGGTAATTAACATCATCCAGGAAGTCACGGTGTGATTTGATGGTAATTAACATCAGACAAATAGTGATGGTGTGATTTGAAGGTAATTAACATCATACAGGCAATGACAGTGTTAAATTGAAGATGATTAACATTATACAGGCAGTGATGGTATGAATTGAAGATAATTTAAATCAGACTGGTAGTGATGGTGTGATTTGATGGTAATTAACATCATACAGGCAGTGACAGTGTAATTTGAAGGCAATTAACATCATACAGGCAGTGACAGTGTGATCTGAAGGTAATTAGCATCACACAGGCAGTGACGGTGTGATTTGAAGGTAATTAACATACAGGCAGAGACAGTGTAAATTGAAGATAATTAACATCATACAGGTAGTGATGGGATGATTTGAAGATAATTTAAATCAGACAGGTAGTGATGGTGTGATCTGAAGGTAATTAACATCATACAGGCAGTGACGGTGTGATCTGAAGGTAATTAACATCATACAGGCAGTGACGGTGTGATTTCAAGCTGACTAACATCATACAGATAGTGACGGTGTGATTTGTAGGTAATTAACATCACACAGGCAGTGACGGTGTGATATGAAGGTAATTAACATCATACAGGCAGTGACGGTGTGATATGAAGGTAATTAACATCATACAGGCAGTGACGGTGTGATTTGAAGGTGATTAACATCATACAGGCAGTGACGGTGTGATATGAAGGTAATTAACATCATACCGGCAGTGATGGTATGATTTGAAGATAATTTAAATCAGACAGGAAGTGACGATGTGATATGATGGTAATTAACATCATACAGGCAGTGACGGTGTGATTTGTAGGTAATTAACATCATACAGGCAGTGACGGTTTGATCTGAAGGTAATTAACATCATACAGACCGTGACGGTGTGATTTGAAGTTAATTTACATGCTGCAGGCAGTGATTTGAAGGAAATTAACATCGTAGAGGCAGTGACAGTGTGATCTGAAGGTAATTAACATCATACAGAGTGTGAAGGTGAGATTGGATGGTAATTAACATCATACTGGTAGTGACAATGTGATTTAAAGGTAATAAATATCCTACCAGTGGTAATAGTGTGATTTGAAGGTAATTAATGTCATACTGATAGTGAAGGTGTGATTTGGCAGTAATTAGCATCATACAGGCAGTGACGGTGTGATTTGATGGTAATTAACATCATACAGGCAGTGACGGTGTGATCTGAAGGTAATTAACATCATACAGGCAGTGACGGTGTGATATGAAGGTAATTAACATCATACAGGCAGTGACTGTGTTAAATTGAAGATAACTAACATCATACCAGCAGTGATAGTATGATTTGAAGATAATTTAAATCAGACAGGTAGTGACGATGTGATATGATGGTAATTAACATCATACAGGCAGTGACGGTGGATATGAAGGTAATTAACATCATACAGACAGTGACAGTGTGATTTGAAGGTAATTAACATCATACAGGCAGTGGTGATGTGTTTTGAAGATAAATAAGATCAGTCTGGTAGTGACGGTGTGATTTGAAGGTATTAATATCATACAGGCAGTGACGGTGTGAATTATAGGTAATTAAAATCATACAGGCAGTGACAGTGTGCTCTGAATGTAATTAACATCATACAGGCAGTGACGGTGTGATTTGAATGTAATTAACATCGTACAGGCAGTGACGGTGTGATTTCAAGCTGATTAACATCATACAGGCAGTGACAGTGTGATTTGACAATAATTAACATCATACGGGCAGTGATGGTATGATTTGAAGATAATTAAAATCAGACATATAGTGATGGTGAGATTTGAAGGTAATTACCATCATACAGGCAGTGACGGTGTGATTTGAAGTTAACTGACATACAGGCATTGACATTGTGATTTGAAGATAATTTACATCATACAGGCGTTGACGGTGTGATTTCTTGGCAATTAACATCATACAGGCAGTGACGGTGAGATTTCAAGCTGATTCACATCATACAGATAGTGACGGTGTGATTTGAAGGTAATTAACATCATACAGGCAGTGACGGTGTGATCTGAAGGTAATTAACATCATACAGAGTGTGAAGGTGTGATTTGAAGGTAATTAACATCATACAGGCAGTGATGGTGTGATTTGAAGTTAATTTACATGGTACAGGCAGTGATTTCAAGCTGATTAACATCATACAGGCAGTGAAGGTGTTATCTGTAGGTAATTAACATCATACAGGCAGTGACAGTGTGAATTAAATGTAATTAACATCATACAGGCAATGACAGCGTGATTTGAAGGTGATTAACACCATACAGGCAGTGACAGCGTGATTTGAAGATAATTAACATCATACAAAGTGTGAAGGTGAGATTTGATGGTAATTAACATCATACTGGTATTGACAATGTGATTTAAAGGTAATAAATATCCTACCAGCAGTAACAGTGTGATTTGAAGGTAATTAACGTCATGCTGCAGTGACAGTGTGATTTAAAGGTAATTAACATCATACAGGCAGTGACGGTGTGATTTGAAGGTAATTAACATCATACAGGCAGAGACAGTGTGAATTGAAGGTGAGTAATATCACAACCCTTTTGTTTTGGCTTTGACCCTTGAACTTTTACGGGTTTTTAATTTCTCCTATTGATGTTATTTAATAAATTTTTAATAAGTTTTAGGTATTTTAAGAGTTTTAATTAATGATTTTAACAGTTTTTAACGGTTTTATTAGTACAAGTATATAGCTTTAGACCACTTAGTTAAAAGGAGGTGGGTAGATTGGGGTGTTAAAAATTAAAGAGCACGCTACACACAACAGGTGGTGAGCGGTTACCTCATCGGTGAGATTTGGAGGTGTATTAATATTAATCTATATACATTACGATTTGAAGTGGATTAATATTAATTCAGATATAGGCAGTGAGAGTGTGATTTGAAGGTGGATTAACATTAATGCAGATACGTTGCATCCACAGTGCCTTTCAGAGCATCTAAACTCCTCCTTTCCTGTTCTTGGTCAGCTAAGGGGTTTCCCCCGGGAAGCTTTCTGTCACAGGGACATTTGCCCATTCTCAGTATTATGTCACACACACACACACACACACACAATCACCACACACACACACTCATTCACTCGCACACGCACACACACTCTCACACACACACTCATTCACTCGCTCACACACACACACACACACACTCATTCACTCGCTCACACACCACTCATTCACTCGCATACACACACACTCATTCACTTGCTCTCACACACACACACACACTCATTCACTCGCGTGCACACACACTCACACACGCACACTCATTCACTCGCGCACACACACACTCACATACACTCACTCATTCAGTCACATACTCGCACTCAGTCACTCCCTCCCTCCCTCCCAGAGTTGAATCCTGCTGTGGTGGATGGTGCAATTATAATTCATGAGAAAAGCTTTGGATTGAAGAGTCTGATGATGACTATGAAGCCATTGCTGATTATCAGAAAGACCCATCTGGATCCCTAATGCCTTTAGGGAAGGAATCTGCCATCCTTACCTGATCTGGTCTATATGTGATCCCTGACCCACAGCCAATGTGGTTGAACCTTGAATGCCCTCTGGGCAGTTCAGGATGGTCAATAAATGCTGATCCAGCGATGCCCACATTCCGTGCCCTCTCCCCACTGTTGGTGTTCAGTAGCAGCAATGTGTGCTCTCGACAGGGTGTGCACTGTAGTCATTCACCAGACTTTGTACCCAGCACCTTCCTCTGGGAAGCTGTGGTGTTGGGGTGGGGGGAGACAAAGTCAGAATTCACATGACACCAGGTGATAGTTTCACAGGCTTATTAAACCTGTTGGACGATAACCTGCTGTCATGTGATTTTTGACCTAGCCTCCAGAAAGACAAGAGGCAGCAGATATATGGGAACACCCCCTCCCCCAACCCCACACATTCCCTTCCAAGCCACTTCCTATCCTGACTTGGAAATATATCGCCGTTCCTTCATTGCCTGATGACCCATGTGGATGTCCCAATAGATGCAGTGACTCAAGACGCCAGCTCACTGCCACCTTTTCCAGGGTAATTAAGGATGGATGACTGAATAGCCAGAAAGCTCCTTTGTCCCCTCAAGTCCCGGTGTAATTGTAAGGCCCTTTGTCAGACCTCCATTAGCGTTTGCTCACCCAGAGAACAGAATGGCAGCCTGCTCAATGTTGTCCGATTGAATTCCGGACTCACCTTCCTCAATTGCTCTCGTACTGTGCCCGTGGCTCAGTGGTTAGCGCTGCTGTCTCACAGCGCCAGGGATCCGGCTTCGATTCCAGCCTGGGGCAATGGTCCGTGTGGAGTTTGCACATTCTCCCCGTCTCTGTGTGGGTTTCCTCCCACAGTCCAGTGATGGGTAGATTGGGCATATTAAATTGTGTAGGGTGGGTGGATTCGCCGTGGTGAGTGCATGTCATTTGGAGCGTTTCTCTGCAGGGATTCGATAATTGTAAACAAATCCCCCCAGTGCCTTGAGGACTTTGTTGTGCGTTGGGCTCTGTGCAGAAGGGCAACAAATGTATTTGAACCAAAGTTCTGTCCAATTTGACCTGCCCCCTTGCTTTTCAGATGGGTGGAGCAGAGCTCACTGCAGGGTCAGTGATGTGCAGACAATCATCAATGAACTGCTCATTAAGAGCAACGTCAAGTTTAGCTCTGAGTGCAGCAGATATAGTCAGATAGCCTCCCACTCTTCCTGGTTAGCCTGATATGACTCACACCTCCTGCAGTTCTTGGTCAGATGGTGACCACGTACCTGCGGGAATTTCCACTGGTCGTAGAGAGTGAGATACTTTCAGCTCGCCCGGCCACTCTGTGCCGGCAACGGCTCCCCACACGAGACGCTTGGGGGCCGACTCATTCGGGTACAAAGTGACAAATTGCAGAAGAGATGCTGCAGGAACTGCCCACGCGGAAGGTGTTGGTGGTGAGGTCACCGGCCTAGTGATCCAGAGGGCCAGGCCCATTCCCTGGGGAGCGTGGGTTCAAATCAAACCACAGCAGCTGCTGGAACTTCAATGTGAGCGATTCGTTCGGTTCACTCACTCACTCACTCCTTGATGGAATTGTCAATAACGCTGGCTCCAGACTGCCATCGATTGCTGTAAAACACCTTCTAACTCCCGGACTTTCAGGAAGGTATCCTCCATGTCTGGCTAAAGTGTGATTACTCACTGTTCTGTCAAATGGCTCAGCAAGTCATGCTGAGGTTTGTCACGTTGGTCAGACAGAATGGAAACTGGGGCAGACTGTTTCCCCGAAACTGCCCAGGCTCTGGAAAAAATCAGTCCCCGAAAGTGCCCAGTCCCTAAAACGGCCCAGGCCCCGGACACAGCCCAGTCCCCAGAAACAGCCCAGTCCCTGGAAACAGCCCATTCCCGGAAACAGCCCAGGCCCTAAAACAGCCCAGGGAATCAATGTAGACTTCAACAGTTTCCTCATTTCCCCATCCACCACCTCACCCTAGTTCCAAACTTCCACCTCAGCACTGTCCCCATGACTTGTTCAGACTTGTCCTACCTGCCTAGCTCCTTTTCCACCTATCCACTCCACCCTCTCCTCCCTGACCTATCACCTTCATCCCCTCCCCCAATCACCTATTGTACTAGAACATAGAACATAGAAACATACAGCGCAGTACAGGCCCTTTGGCCCTCGATATTGTGCCGACCCAAGCCCACCTAACCTACACTAGCCGACTGTCCTCCATATGCCTATCCAATGCCCGTTTAAATGCCCATAAAGAGGG
This sequence comes from Hemiscyllium ocellatum, assembly GCF_020745735.1. Taxonomy (NCBI): domain Eukaryota; kingdom Metazoa; phylum Chordata; class Chondrichthyes; order Orectolobiformes; family Hemiscylliidae; genus Hemiscyllium; species Hemiscyllium ocellatum. The sequence goes on from NC_083435.1 coordinate 7,181,824, forward strand.
AGAGTCCACCACTGCTACTGGCAGGGCATTCCATGAACTCACGACTCGCTGAGTAAAGAATCTACCCCTAACATCAGTCCAATACCTACCACCCCTTAATTTAAAACTATGCCCCCTCGTAATAGCTGACTCCATACGTGGAAAAAGGTACTCATGGTCAACCCTATCTAAACCCCGAAACATCTTGTACACCTCTATCAAGTCACCCCTAAACCTTCTTTTCTCCAATGAAAACAGCCCCAAGTGCCTCAGCCTTTCCTCATATGATCTTCCTACCATACCAGGCAACATCCTGGTAAACCTCCTCTGCACCCGTTCCAGTGCCTCCACATCCTTCCTATAGTATGGCGACCAAAACTGCACACAATACTCCAGCTGCGGCCGCACCAGAGTCTTATACAACTACAACATGACCTCAGGACTCCGGAACTCAATTCCTCTACCAATAAAAGCCAGTACGCCATATACCTTCTTCACAGCACTATTTACCAGGGTGGCAACTTTCAGAGATCTGTGTACATGGACACCAAGATCCCTCTGCTCATCCACACTACCAAGTATCCAACCATTAGCCCAGTAATCCATCTTCTTGTTACTCTTACCAAAGTGAATCACTTCACACTTACCTACACTGAACTCTATTTGCCACCTTTCTGCCCAGCTCTGCAGCTTATCTATATCCCGCTGTAACCTGCCACATCCTTCCTCACTGTCAACAACTCCACCGACTTTCGTATCATCCGCAAACTTGCTCACCCAACCTTCTAGCCCCTCCTCCAGGTCATTTATAAAAATGACAAACAGCAATGGTCCCAAAACAGATCCTTGTGGAACACCGCTGGTAACTGCACTCCGAGATGAATCTTTACCATCAACTACTACCCGCTGTCTTCTTCCAGCCAGCCAATTCCTAATCCAAACCTCCAACTCACCCTCAATGCCATACCTCCATATTTTCTGCAGTGGTTTACCATGGGGAACCTTATCAAATGCCTTACTAAAATCCATATACACCACATCTACCGCTTTACCCTCGTCCACCTCCTTAGTCACCTTCTCAAAGAACTCAATAAGGTTTGTGAGGCATGACCTGCCCTTCACAAAACCATGCTGACTATCCTTGATCACATTATTCCTATCCAGATGTTCATAAATCCTATCCCTTACAATTCTCTCTAAGACTTTGCCCACAACAGAAGTGAGACTCACCGGCCTATAATTACTAGGGTTATCCCTACTCCCCTTCTTGAACAAGGGAACCACATTTGCTATCCTCCAGTCTTCTGGCACTATTCCTGTAGACAACGAGGACATAAAAATCAAGGCCAATGGCTCTGCAATCTCCTTCCTTGCTTCCCAGAGAATCCTAGGATAAATGCCATCAGGCCCAGGGGACTTATCTATTTTCACCCTTTCCAGAATTTCCAACACCTCTTCCCTACATACCTCAAAGCCATCCATTCTAATTAATTGTGACTCAATATTCACATCGGCAACAGTGTCCTGTTCCTGAGTGAATACTGACGAAAAGTATTCATTCAGCGTCTCCTCAATCTCTTCAGCCTCCACACGCAACTATCCTTGACTGGACCTATTCCTACCCTAGTCATCCTTTTATTCCTGACATACCAATAGGAAGCCTTTGGGTTTTCCCTAATCCTACCAACCAAGGACTTTTCATGTCCCCTCCTTGCTGCTCTTAGCTCTCTCTTTAGATCCTTGCTGGCTACCTTATAACTCTCAATCGCCCCAATTGAACCTTCATGCCTCATCTTTACATAGGCCTCCCTCTTCCCTTTAACAAGGGATTCCAATTCCTTATTAAACCACGGCTCCCTCACACGACCCTTTCCTTCCTGCCTGACAGGTACATACTTATCAAGGATACTCAATAGTTGCTCCTTGAACAAGCTCCACATATCGATTGTGCCCTTCCCTTGAAGCCTCCTTTTCCAAGCCATGAATCCAAAGTCATGCCTCACCGCATCATAATTTCCCTGCCCCCAGCTATAACTCTTGCCCTGCAGTGCACACTTATCCCTCTCCATCACTAGAGTAAAAGTCACCGAATTGTGGTCACTGTCCCCGAAGTGCTCACCTTCCTCCAATTCTAAGACCTGGCCTGGTTCGTTACCCAGAACCAAATCCAGTATGGCCTCACCTCTTGTTGGCCTGTCTACATATTGTGTCAGGAAACTCTCCTGCACACATTGGACAAACACCGACCCATCTAACATACTCGAGCTATAGCTTTCCCAGTCAATAACTGGGAAGTTAAAGTCCCCTATAACAACCACCCTATTACTCTCACTCTTCTCCTGAATCATCCTCGCAATCCTTTCTTCTACGTCTCTAGGACTATTAGGAGGCCTGTAGAAAACTCCTAACAGGGTGACCTCACCTTTCCTATTTCTAAGCTCAGCCCAAACTACCTCAGATGGCGAGTCTTCATCCATCGTCCTTTCCACCGCTGTAATACTATCTTTGACAAGCAATGCCACACCTCCCCCTCTTTTACCCCCACCTCTGACCTTACTAAAACATTTAAACCCTGGAACCTGCAACAATCAATCCTGTCCCTGTTCTACCCATGTCTCCGTAATAGCCACAACATCGAAATCCCAGGTACCGATCCACGCTGCAAGTTCACCTACCTTATTTTGTATACTTCTCGCATTGAAGTATACACACTTCAAGCCACCTCCCTGTTTACAGGCACCCTCCTTCGAGATTGATGCCATGTTCCTAACCTCCCTAGACTCCAGGTCCTGCACCCTAAAGCTACTTTATGCTACTTTCTCCCCACCCTCCTCTAGCTTATCTCTCCAAACTTCAGGCTCACTGCCTTTATTCCTGATGAAGGGCTTTGCCTGAAATGTTGATTTTGCTGCTCCTCAGATGCTGCCTGAACTACTGTGCTCTTCCAGCACCACTAATCCAGGCCCGGAAACAGCCCAGTCCCTGGAAACAGCCCAGTCCCCGGAAACAGCCCAGTCCCTAAAACAGCCCAGTCCCTAAAACAGCCCAGTCCCTGGAAACAGCCAAAACCCTAAAACAGCCCAGTCCCCGGAAACAGCCCACACCCTAAAACAGCCCAGTGCCCGGAAACAGCCCAGTACCTGGAAACAGCCCAGTGCCCGGAAACAGCCCAGTACCTGGAAACAGCCCACACCCTAAAACAGCCCAGTCCCTGGAAACAGCCCACGTCCTAAAACAGCCCAGTCCCCGGAAACAGCCCAGTCCCTGGAAACAGCCCAGTCCCCGGAAACAGCCCAGTCCCTGGAAACAGCCCAATCCCTAAAACAGCCCAGTCCCTGGAAACAGCCCAGTCCCCGGAAACAGCCCAGTCCCTAAAATAGCCCAGTCCCTGGAAACAGCCCAGTCCCTAAAACAGCCCAGTCCCTAAAAGAGCCCAGTCCCCAGAAACAGCCCAGTCCCTAAAACAGCCCAGTCCCTGGAAACAGTACAGGCTCTGGAAACAGCCCAGTCCCTAAAAGAGCCAAAATCCTAAAACAGCCCAGTCCCCAAAAAAACAGCCCAGTCCCTCAAATAGCCCAGTTCCTGGAAACAGCCCAGGCCTTAAAACAGCCCAGTCCCTAAAACAGCCCATTCACTAAAACATTGAGTAAAAAGTGAGGTCTGCAGATGCTGGAGATCAGAGCTGAAAATGTGTTGCTGGAAAAGTGCAGCATTCCCTAAAACAGCCCAGTCCCCCAAACAGCCCTGTCCCCGGAACCAGCCCAGTCCCTAAAACAGTCCAGTCTCTAAGACAGTCCAGTCCCTAAGACAGCGCAGACTCTCCGACAGCCCAGTCCCCGTAAACAATCTGAAGTTATCCCTGGAAAACCTATCAAAGGTTCTACAAACGTCACAATATTGGAGCTGGAGACTCGGTCACAGACACAGGCATCACTATCCCTGCGTGTCCCAGCTCTCCCCGTAACTCCTCTATGGATCCGAGCACCGGTCTGTCCATATCTCCGGGAGGGAAAATGATGCATAAATCATCCGGTCAGCTTGCTGCATACCATGGAACAGGCGGCAGCTTCTTCTTTACTCAGTCATTGACAGGACAAGGGTGTCACTGGCTGGGTCAACGTTTGTTGCCCACCCCTCATTCTCCAGAGGGCAGTTCGAGTCGACCACTGTTGGACTGTAGTCACATGCTTCCCAGCCTGGCATGGCAACCTCCTGGCCTGGCATGGCAACCTCCCGGCCTGGCATGGTGACCTCCCGGCCTGGCATGGCGACCTCCCGGCCTGGCATGGTGACCTCCCGGCCTGGCATGGTGACCTCCCAGCCTGCCATGGCGACCTCCCGGCCTGGCATGGTGACCTCCCGGCCTGCCATGGCAACCTCCTGGCCTGGCATGGTGACCTCCCGGCCTAGTGTAGCGGCTTCCCAGGGCATCCTCTCGGCCTGGCCTGTCAGCCCTTGGTGTGGTGCCCTTCAGCCCGGCGGGATAGTCTGAAGGGATTTCCCAGCCCCATGATCCTCAGGGTGAAACCTAGCTCCAGGGCCTGGTGGGGAGTGGGCACTAAGTGCCAGTTTAATCTGGGTTGGAAGTCCACTGTTCTGGACACTTTATTTTGGCGATGTTGGACATTTTATTTCTCTATTTTTCTAAGATATTGTAACTAAAGAGCTGTTCCCAGGTACCTTGAGTACCTAAGATGGTGCAATAAGTCCTTTTCACTGCATTCATGGAGTATATATAGCAATAAAGTGAATTTCTTCATTCACATGTAGGCCAGACCAGGGTAAGATGGCAGTTTCCTTCCCCAACGGGCATTATCAAACCAGTTGGCGTTTTCCCAACATCAATTTATGGTTATCGTTGGTCTCCTAATTCCAGATTTTATTTGATTTCAAATTCTACCAGGTGCTGTGGCAGGATTTGAACCTGGGTCCCCGGGGCATTATCTGGATTCGCAGCCCGACAAGAATTCTGTTCGGCCATTGCTGTCCGCGCCCCCCAGAGCTAGCTCCTGCACCTCTGGGCTGCACAGTCACATGAGAACGGCCTCATTAATAAAGGAGCTCCCAGCCTGTCCCTAGGGATTGTTCCTTGGGCCATACACAGTAATTAGGTCAAGCACTTGTCCAGTTGGCAGGATACAATTCTGCCGGGACAGAGGTGTGCCACATTGGCGCACCGTGGAGAGGGAGAGAGCTGGCCTGAAAGGCTTCAGGTCAAACATTGGTAAGGGAACCTCCTGCTGATGACAGCGCTCCCCCCTAGTCTGATGAATCAGTGCTTTTCCACACTGAACACCACCTGGAGGGCAGACTGACAGCAGCTGAGGAATCCTGCAGTGATCCTCCAATCCCGGCTCCCCAAAGCCTGTCCACAAGGCCCGAGGCAGCAGGGTGATGGAGTACTCCCCCCCTTGCCTAGAGGGTTGCAGGAATAAACTCTGTACTATCCAGGCCGAAGAACCCCTTGCTTGATTGGCACCACACCTGCTAACATCCATCTCTCCCTCCACCACTGATGCCCAGCAGCAGTGCCCCGTAGAAATTCCCCGAAGCTCCTTAGACAGCACCTTTCAAACCAACAGAGAAGGGCAGCAGGTATAAGGGAACACCAGCCCATTACTCTCCAGATGGCAGACCACCCTGCCTTCACAGAATGTCCGGGGTGCAGAAATCCATCCTGTCTGGGCTGGGTCAGGGTAAGTTTGTTATTTTGCTAATCTCCTGCCTTCTCCCCCATTTCTGTCACCGTCCAGCACTCTCTTGAATGCCTCAATAGAACCTGCCCATGCCACACTAGCCTGCTGTCCGTTCCGTACCCCAACTACCCATCGTGTGAAAAAGTTTCGCTTCACTTTGTGGGTACCGTTGTCCTCTGGGTCTTGATCCACTCACAAGCGGAAACGATATCTCTCCACCTCTCTCTGACCAGGGCCCGTCATGATTTTGAAATTGTCTATCAGATCTTGGAATCCCATCACTGTACTGAAACTCCGTAATAGCACTACAGGAGTAGGGGAGGGTGGTGGCCTGGTGGTATTGTCACGGGACTGCTCATCCAGCACTCCAGGTAATATTCCGGGAATCCTGGTTCAAGTCCCACCAATGACGGGTGGTGCAATTTGAGTCCAATAGAAATTAAGAGTCTAATGGTGACTGTGAAGACATCGCTGGGGTTGAAACTCCATCTGTGTTCACTCACATGAGGGACACTGCCATCCTTCCCTGGTCTGGCCTACGTGTGACTCCAGGCCTACAGAGATGTGGCTGTACTCCTAACTGTCCCTCTGAGTGTTTAGGGATGGGGCAATAAATACTGATCCAGCCAGCGATGCTCCTCATCCTGTGAATGAATAACGAACAAGCCCCTATAAGGACAGCAATGGTGTCTGAACACAGCTCACTATCACTTTCCCCAAGGCATCTGGGGAATGGGCTACGTCCCACAAAGAGTTTTCCTTGACTTTTTGGAGTTGTAATCTGGATTTAGTATCTCCAGTTGCGACAGGAGGTGTCAGTGTTAAGGATGTACCCAGCAATTAGTTGTGTTCTGGAGTAACATTGCTGCATTGTTCAGTTCATTCAAACAGCCAGAACAGAAGCAATTTTTAACGTGTTCCTCAATCACGCTGGGTCTGCCTCGTTCCCCCAGTCTCTCGATGCTTCAGTCTGTCCTGGCTCTGCTTCTCTAACTCCAACCCCTCGATGTTTCTCTCTCATAGCTCCTCATTATGGGCAGCACGGTGGCACAGTGGTTAGCACTGTTGCCTCACAGCGCCAGGGACCTGGGTTCAATTCCTGACTCAGGCGACTGACTGTGTGGAGTTTGCACGTGTCTGCGTGGGTTTCCTCCGGGTGCTCCGGTTTCCTCCCACAGTCCAAAGATGTGCGGGTCAGGTGAATTGGCCATGCTAAATTGCCCATAGTGTTAGGTAAGGGGTATATGTAGGGGTATGGGTGGGTTGCGCTTCGGCGGGTCGGTGTGGACTTGTTGGGCCGAAGGGCCTGTTTCCACACTGTAAGTAATCTAATCTTTTCTTGAGTTTGTACAATCTCAGTGGGCTTTGTTCTTCTCAGGGTGAAGGCGAATGATACTTATTCTGTGGGAACATTGGAAGTCATGTTGTGGCTGGACAGGACACTGCTAGACCACTCTTGCAACACTGCAGTCAATTCTGGTCTCCCTGCTATAGGAGAATTGTGAAACTTGAGAGGATTCAGAAAAGATTTACAAGGGTGTTGCCAGGGTTGGAGGGTTTGAGCTACAGGGAGAGGTTGAACAGGCTGGGGCTGTTTTCCCTGGAGCGTCGGAGGCTGAGGGGTGACTTTACAGAGGTTTACAAAATTATGAGGGGCATGGATAGGGTTAATAGACAAGCTCTTTTCCCTGGGGTCGGGGAGTCCAGAACTAGAGGGCATAGGTTTAGGGTGAGAGGGGAAAGATATAAAAGAGACCTAAGGGGTAACATTTTCATGCAGAGGGTGGTACGTGTATGGAATATGCTGCCAGAGGATGTGGTGGAGGCCGGTACAATTACAACATTTAAGAGGCATTTGGATGGGTATATGAATAGGAAGGGTTTGGAGGGATATGGGCCAGGTGCTGGCAGGTGGGACTAGATTGGATTGGGATATCTGGTCGGCATGGACGGGTTGGACCGAAGGATCTGTTGCCATGTTGTACATCTCTAGGACTCTGAAGTCAATGTGGCTCCAACTGATTCAGGATAATGGCCTTCAGGATTGCTCTTGCATTATTCCCATGCTTGGGGGTGAAACGTTATTCCTAACGGATGCTTAATGATATACCCTCAAATTTGGATACTTGGACTGTGCCCTCGGGATTTATGAGACATGTGAAGGTCAGAGGTTACTTGAAGTGAGCATGCATCAAATAACTGACCAAGTTAGAAATGTGGCGATGTACCAAAATGGGGAGAGAAACTCACTGGCTCACAGGGAAGGAGTGAACCAGGTAGCAGAATTGGGTGGCCCAGTGGTTAGCACTGCTGCCTCACAGCACCAGGGACCCGGGTTCAATTCCCACCTCCGGCAACTGTCCATGTGGAGTTTGCACATTGAACATATAGGCCCTTTGGCCCACGATGTTGTGTCGAGGTTTAATCCTAATGTTAAAATATAAAAACTTAACCTATGCACCCCTCAACTCACTGCTATCCATCTGCATGTCCAGCAGTCGCTTAAGTATCCCTAATGACTCTGCTTCCACCACCACCGCTGGCAATGCATTCACAACTCTCTGCATAGAGAGTTCTTCTTCCTAACCTCTCCGCCCCCACCCCACTCTGGCCTATCACCCTCACCTTGACCTCCTTCCACCTATCACATCTCCATCGCCCCTCCCCCAAGTCCCTCCTCCCTACCTTTTATCTTAGCCTGCTTGGCACACTCTCCTCATTCCTGATGAAGGGCTCTGACCCGAAACATCGAATTTCCTGTTCCTTGGATGCTGCCTGACCTGCTGTGCTTTAACCAGCAACACATTTTCAGCTGTGATCTCCAGCATCTGCAGACCTCACTTTTTACCTCTCTGCATAGAGAACCTACCTCTGACATCTCCTCTATACCTTCCTCCTAATACCTTCAAACTATGACCTCTCGTACCAGACAATCCTGCCCTGGGGACAAGTCTCTGGCTGTTGACTCTATCTATTCCTGTCAATATCTTGTACACCTCTCCCTGTGTCTGTGTAGGTGTGCTCCAGTTTCGTTCCCAATCCAAAGATTTGGAGGTTAGGGTGGATTGGCCACGCTAAATTGCCCGTAGTGTTCAGGGATGTGTAGGTTAGGTGCATTAGTCAGGGGGAAATGTAGAGTAATTGGGAATGGGTCTGGGTGGGATACTCTTCAGAGGGTCAGTGTGACCTTGTTGGGCCAAATGGCCTGTTTCCACACTGTAGGGATTCTAGAAGGAGTGATACAGTGACAGGAAGTGGACTTGCAATAGAGTTCCAAGGAGACAAGCATTAATTGTTTTGTTTTAGATTAGATTAGATTACTTACAGTGTGGAAACAGGCCCTTCGGCCCAACAAGTCCACACCGACCCACCGAAGCGCAACCCTCCCATACCCCTACATTTACCCCTACCTAACACTACGGGCAATTTAGCATGGCCAATTCACCTGACCCGCACATCTTTGGACTGTGGGAGGAAACTGGAGCACCCGGAGGAAACCCACGCAGACACGGGGAGAATGTGCAAACTCCACACAGTCAGTCGCCTGAGTCAGGAATTGAACCCGGGTCTCTGGCGCTGTGAGGCAGCAGTGCTAACCACTGTGCCACCGTGCCGTTTTGTTTCCTGCAGGCCAGATTCAGTAGTGTCCTGCCAATAACAGAGAGAGTGGGTGGCACGTGCCCCCAGCCGTAGTAGTACAGGCAGATACAGGTACATTCGGGACATGTCAGCTACTCTTGGATAGGATGATAGTAAAATCAGATGGTATGTAGGTTAGGTTGAGCTTAGAGCAGAACAAAAGGTCGGTCTGACACTGAGGGCCGAAGGGCCTGTACTGGTCTACGTTCTAACACAGTGTTCTTGTTTCCCCAGGACTGTAAGACTGATTCAGGAAACAACAAGCCTGAACGTAAGTGTTTTCTCTCTCCCTCTCCCCCTGTCTGTCTGTACTCGTGTCTCATTGACCAGTGACGAGATATTACTCAGTAAAATAAAGACTCTCGTGCTGGCCCTTCTCCCCCGTGGGACTGGACCTTCTGAAGAACTTGACCAATGATAACAAGATAGATCGCCTTGTGACTGTGTTGCTGGAAGTGTAATGTTTATAGATGAAGGGAATGAATAAAACTCTGAGCCGGAAACACTTTGTAGCAAAAGCAAAGGAGAGAACAGGCTACTTTCAAACTGGCAGATGTAATGGAGGTTAAACTGACTGAGGTTAAAGATACCCAGGGTATTAGAATGAAAAAGGATAGAAAGAAACAATGCGTTCTCCTGACATTTATATTCGTTTCCCTACAGTGTGGAAACAGACCCTTCGGCCCAACACATGCCCCAGGGTTTACCCCTACCTAACACACCGGACAATTCACCTGACCCGCACATCTTTGGATGGTGGGAGGAAACCGGAGCACCCGGAGGAAACCCACGCAGACACGGGGAGAATGTGCAAACTCCACACAGACAGTTGCCTGAGGCAGGAATTGAACCCAGTTTCCTGGCTCTGTAAGGCAGCAGTGCTAACCACTGAGCCACTGTGCCACCCAAAGGGGCTTCTCACCCATCGCGTTAAACAGTCAGCCACAACTACGGCCCCCAGGCCCAAACTCACTTTTGGAGGGGCAGAGATCACGCATCACAGCTTTACAAACAGAGGGTCATGGGAAATAGAAGCAGGAGAAGGCCATTTGGCCCATTAGCCTCGATCATGCCTGAGCTACTACCTCAATTCCCTCATATCCCAGATGGTGCTGATATCAAGAAATCAGTTTATTTTTGTCTCGAGAGAAAGTGCTGAATGAGGAATCCTTCACAGCTTTCCGGAATTCCAAAACCTCTCGAGTTTCTGAGCGGAGAAGTTCCTCCTCACCTCAGTCCTAACTGGATTGGGATCTGAGCCAGAAACCCTCAGGGTTTATCCTGTGGGGAATTTCATATTCTCCAAGGAGATGACTTCAGAGAATACAGGCCCAGTCTCCTGAGTTTCTAAAGAAGGTCACTGTTGAAATAAAGGATGGACTGGGTTATCATCTTCCAAACTTCAGGAGCAGTCCTGGCAGAGTGACTGCATTTTCAAAGTTTGTGAGAAGGTTTGTAGCTCGGGTGCTCGTTGTTGTGGTTCTGTTCGCTGAGCTGGGAGTTTTTGTTGCAAACATTTTGTCCCCTGTCTAGGTGACATCCTCAGTGCTTGGGAGCCTCCTGTGAAGCGCTTCTGTGCTGATTCCTCCGGCATTTATACTGGTTTGTCTCTGCCGCTTCCGGTTGTCAGTTGCTGCCCGCTGCAGTGGCCGGTGTATTGGGTCCAGGTCGATGTGTCTGTTGGTAGAATTTGTGGATGAGTGCCATGCCTCTAGGAATTCCCTGGCTGTTCTCTGTTTGGCCTGCCCTATAATAGTGGTGTTGTCCCAATCGAATTCATGTTGTTTGTCATCTGCGTGTGTGGCCACTAGGTTCATGTTGTTTGTCATCTGAGTGTAGTGGCCATACAGATGACAAACAACATGAATTCGATTGGGACAACACCACTATTATAGGGCAGGCCAAATAGAGAACAGCCAGGGAATTCCTAGAGGCATGGCACTCATCCACAAATTCTACCAACAGACACATCGACCTAGACCCTATATACCGGCCACTGCAGTGGACAGCTACTGACAACTGGAAGCGACAGATTCAAACCAGTATAAATGCCGGAGGAATCAGCACAGAAGCGCTTCACAGGAGGCTCCCAAGCACTGAAGATGTCACCTAGAAAGGGGACGAAACGCTTGCAACAAAAACTCCCAGCTCGGCGAACAGAACCACAACAGAGTGACTGCATGTTATGTAATTTTTTCAATTCATTTCTGTGACTTGGAGGTTGCTGGCTGGGCCCAGCATTGATAGCCCATCCCTAATTGCCCCTTGAGAAGGTGGGGGTGAGCTGCCTTCTTGAATCACTGCAGTCCACTCGCTGGGGGTTGACCCACAATGCCGGCAGGGAGGGAATTCCAGGATTTTGACCCAACGATTATGAAGGAACAGCGATATATTTCCGAGTCAGGGTGGGGAGTGGCTTGGAGGGGAGCTTGTGTGTTCCGAAGTACCTGCTGCCCTTGTCCTTTCAGTTGGAAGTGGTGGTGGGTTTGGAAGGTGCTGTCTCAGGATCTTTGGCGAATTTCTGGAGGACATGAATTGATAAAAGACAGGGAAATGTTTGTGTAGAAAGTGACCTGGTGTCCACTGAAAGCAAGCTTTCAGGAGCAACAAGCAGTTAGGAAGGGAACAGGTCCCTGCTACACGGGCTGGGTACAGACGCAACAATGTCTTCCTCAACTGCACAGAGTGAGACCACAGCGTGCAGTATTGCATGTGCAGTGTTGGTCTCCTGACCCAAGCAAAGATACAGTTGCCAAGAGGGAGCTCTGTGCAGCTCTGCCAGACTGGTCCCTGGGATGGTGGGTCTGACAGGACTGAGCCTTTATTCCCCAGGGGTTTGGGAATCTCATTGCGAACCAGAACCTATTGTGACAGGCCTTGGACAGGCCGGGTACAAAGTGACAATGTGCCTCCTTTCACAAGGTTCTGTTACCCTTGGCCTTTTTGTCAGAGATGAAAATGCGTTGCTGGTTAAAGCACAGCAGGTTAGGCAGCATCCAAGGAACAGGAAATTCGACGTTTCAGGCCAGAGCCCTTCATCAGAGAGTTTGTCAAAGACACAGACTCCCAAAAGTCAAAATTGAAGGGTTTTAGGGCCAATTTGCTCATAGCTAACAGAAACTGCGCTGGGGAAAAACAGGCTTTCAATGTTTAAACGAAACAATGAGAGGGGCGTAGCTAGTGTTCCCAGCTCGGCTTTACTCTGGCCTGGTTTGGATTTGGCACAGTCGTGTTTCTGAAACTGCTGGACCCCCAGAAGCAGCTCCATGTTGGTTCTCTCTCTCCCTCTCTGACATCTCTCCTGCCAGACCCTGTGTTTGATTTTACCCTTTGTGCCCAGGGGGTGTTTATGGGGGATTGCTGCAATTATTGGGAGCAGCGTCATTGAGTTGGGGTAGATTTTCGGAGCAGTGAAGAATTCTGCTCTCTTTTGTTTGTGCTTCATTCGGTAATCTTGGAAATAAATTCAGTTTTGTTTAAAATGGAGTGGTTTGACCAGCTGCATCTCCCCTGAAATACCCGCCTTCCACCCCGGATTAAAACCACCAGCAGTGAGAGAGTCTGGGGTTACTTGCTTGAAATGTTCTGAGGGCAGGGGCTCTGGCGTGGTCCATCCCACGGGGCGCATCTCCTTCACCAGGGTGTCCAGAGCAAGGTGGCACGGGCCAGTGTGAACAGGCCTGAGGGGAAATGTCTTCACTCAGACGATAGTGACCTGGAGGCACTGAGTGTGTTCGAGAAAGAAATCAATAGATTTCCAGAGGTTTGGAGGAGTTTGGGGAGGGGGTGGGGGAATGTGGCGCTGAGTCAGAGGATCAGCTGTCATCACGTTTAATAGAGGAGTAGGCTCAATGGGCCGAAAGGCCTGCTTCTGCTCCCATTGTCTGCGTCCCTATGGCCTCTCCCCCGCCAAACTAAATAATTGATCCACTTATCAACAATTGGAAGGCAAACCTCACTTACCTGACTGGCCAGAGCCCGCCAATGTGAGGGCTTACTTACTCTGTTTGAAACAATCCTCAATCCTACGCACTCCAGTCTTCCTCCCCAAACTCTGGTGGAGAACTGATCAAAATCTTTCTGAAAATCCAAACGCAAACCTCCCCACTGACTCGCCGTCCCAGCTGCTCTGTTCCTAAAACCAGAAAACTCCAAAAGGTTTGTCAAATATGCTCTCCCCTGCTTAGGCCCACTCTGTCCCTCCCCTGTATGGCCTTGAATGACTTGGTGTTCAGTTATCACAATGCTCTCCCCCCTCCTCCTTTCTTAAATAGTGGGGTTACGTTTATAAACTTCCAATCTATCGGAACCACATCCGAATCTGTGGAACTTTGAACAGTAATCACTGGAGCATCCTAAATCTCTAAGACCACTTCCTTCTACACCCTGGGATTTTGACCACTGGGCCCCGGGGAACTTATTAAATCCAAACAGGTTTTTTTTCACTTAAACTAAATTTTTTTACATCCTTAATCTCCACAGTCCCTTGGTTCTTTCGTATTTCTGAAAGTTCTTTGCATCTTTCCCAAGGCAGACAGCAACAAACTATTTATGTGCATTCCCTTCACATTTGGTGAGCTGAGGAGGGGTTTCTACAGCCAGAGGGTGGGGACTCTGTGGAATACACTGCCACAGGGGACAGTCGACCGAAAATCATTGAATGTACTTAAGAGAGAAAGAGAGACGGACAGGTTCACGATTAGTAAGGGGATCAAGAGTTCATGGAGAATGGCGTTGAGATACCTATCAGAGTCGAAAGTGTGTTGCTGGAAAAGCACAGCCGGTCAGGCAGCATCCGAGGAGCGGGAGAATCGACGTTTCCGGCGTAAGGCCTTCATCAGGAAATGCCCGAAACGTCGATTCTCCTGCTCCTCGGATGCTGCCTGACCGGCTGCGCTTTTCCAGCACCACGCTCTCCTCTCTGATCGCCAGCATCTGCAGTCCTCCTTGAGCAACATATCAGCCAGGATTGAATGGCTGAACAGACTCAATGGGGGGGGGAAGGGCAGAATGGCCTAATTCTGCTGTTCTGGGTCTGATGGAGCGGCCTGGGGATCGTGTGAGGTGTACATGAAATGCTGACAAAACTACAAGGAGGAAACACAGCTGGTCAGGTAGTCTTCCCTGCGGTTTAGAAGATTAGGGGTAATTTGATAGGAATTTTCAGAACAGAACAATGAAGCCAGATTAGAGGGGGGATCGATTTCTGCGTGGGAAGCCGGGTATTACACACAATTAGTGCCAGAACTTAAGGGAGCAAAATTCTCAAAACTGGATCCAGTTCCTGACTGGCTGGGGTTGGAGACACAATGTGAATGGCAATTGATGCTCAGTCGAGCGTAAACGTCAAATACGAGGGATAGATTTCAATGAATTAATTGCATTAAGGAATGTTGGCCAGAAGTGGGTATATGTAACTAGCTCAGAGATCTGCCCCAATCTCCTTTATGGATAGAATGGTGGGAAGGGCTGAATAGCCTCCTCCGGTTTGTAATGCTGGTATTGTTGGAGTCCCTGCTGTCGCTGGGCAGAGCCGCGTAACGATCAGCTTTCTGAGACAGTGACCATCTTGTTTTCATTCAGGGCTACCCAACGACACGGGCCTGGAGACAAACCCCTCCCCTCCACCCAGCAGTAGGTCTTCCATTAAGGGTAAGTCCCATTTCATTCCTTCAAATTCAGAAAGCTCATGTTTCACCATCAGGCACTGTCTCCCTGTGGGACAGTGGGTCAGACACTGTCTCCCTGTGGGACAGTGGGTCAGACACTGTCTCTCTGTGGGACAGTGGGTCGGACACTGTCTCCCTGTGGGACAGTGGGTCGGACACTGTCTCCCTGTGGGACAGTGGGTCAGACACTGTCTCCCTGTGGGACAGTGGGTCAGACACTGTCTCCCTGTGGGACTGGGTGGGGACAGTGGGTCAGACACTGTCTCCCTGTGGGACTGGGTGGGGACAGTGGGTCAGACACCGTCTCCCTGTGGGACTGGGTGGGGACAGTTGGTCAGACACTGTCTCCCTGTGGGACTGGGTGGGGACAGTGGGTCAGACACTGTCTCCCTGTGGGACTGGGTGGGGACAATGGGTCAGACACTGTCTCCCTGTGGGACTGAGTGGGGACAGTGGGTCAGACACTGTCTCCCTGTGGGACTGGGTGGGGACAGTGGGTCAGACACTGTCTCCCTGTGGGACTGGGTGGGGACAGTGGGTCAGACACTGTCTCCCTGTGGGACTGGGTGGGAGAGTGGGTCAGACACTGTCTCCCTGTGGGACTGGGTGGGGACAGTGGGTCAGACACTGTCTCCCTGTGGGACTGGGTGGGGACAGTGGGTCAGACACTGTCTCCCTGTGGGACTGGGTGGGGACAGTGGGTCAGACACTGTCTCCCTGTGGGACTGGGTGGGGTTTTTATTAAGGTGCACCACAGCAAGTTAGTCAGTCAATATAAAGCACATGGTACAGGGGGTCAGGATCCGGCAGGGATTAATGTGAGGAGAGTGGGAATAAATGGGTCATTCTCACATGCTCAGGCTGTGACGAGTGGGGTGCTCCAAGGATAAACACTTGGGCCCATCCTTTGCCCAATGACTGCTACTGATTTGGATGTGGGCAGCACGTGTGGTATTTTCAGATTTATAGCTGGGACAAAGTGAAGTGGGAATGTGTGTGTGGCGAGGAGGATTTGGACAGGCCGAGTGATTTGGGAGAGACAGTGGTGAATGTCACCTCATGCCAACAAACATAACATTCCCCACTTTGGTGGGAAGACGAGATGTGAAGAGTATTTCCCAGATGGGGAGAGGATGGACACTGCCCTGCGATAACTCCTTTAGGAATAGGCAGCTAACAGTTTCCCCATGAGAGATGGGAAACAACCCACCTGCCGTTTCCCTGTACTCAGTCAGACTGCCTTTCTGAGGAAGGGAGTTACATCCACTCTCTCCCAATCTGATGGGACTGTCCCGGAATCCAATTAAAACCAAAGCACAGGATGCATTCAGTAAGATCACAGGATGTAGTCCATTAGATTCCAACAACGTTCCTCATTTGGAATTCTGTGTCTTTCCTTCTCTTCCACTTCGTGAATCACTGCTTCTCCCGATCGTGGTGAACTCTTCCCAGCCAGAGAGCTGATGTTCCTGAGATTGGCCCGTCCAATTTAACAAGGGCCGTTGATGATGAGAATCTGGGATAATTTACAGAAACTACACTCATTGAACGGACACAGAGAAAATCCTGAGATTCCTGTCTGTTAGGAACATTCACGAAGAGCATGGCTGGTCTGTTGCCTAACTCTGTCTGTCCGCCTTGGCTTCATTACATATCATCTCTTTCAGGTTTAAATTTAACAATTGAATTAGCATCGATCACTGTTTGAGGAAGTTTTGTCAGGAATGACCTATCTTTCATGAATCCAGACTGAGTCTCCCTGAGCAACTCAAGAGGGGCACAGTGGCTGGCACTGCTGCCTCACAGTGCCAGGGACCTGGGTTCGATCCCAGTGTGGAGCTGGCATGTTCTCCCTGTGTCTGCGTGGGTTCCCTCTGGGTGCTCCAGTTTCCACCCACTGTCCAAAGATGTGAAGGTTAGAGTGGATTGGCCGTGCTAGAGTGTCCAGGGCTGTGTAGGTTAGGAGCATCATTTCGGGGGAATGTTGAGTGACAGGGTAGGGGAATGACCTTATCCCTGACTGTAGGCTCGACTCGTTGCATCAACGGGTTCCTCATCATTCACGGGCTTCCAACTTCTTATGGAGTGCAGTGACATGGGGAGACCTCCAATCCAGGGGTAAAACTCCGGAATCCAGGGAACTCTGAAGGATGATGCTTTGGCCCTAGGCAGTGTACCCTCCTCTCTCCTTGAACACCCGTGGATGGAAACCATTGGGTCCTGGGAATTTCTCATCCCTCCGTTTCACTCACGTGCCTGTTATTGATGATTTACTTCAGTTCATCTCCCTGATACTGGGTTAATTTCTTTGGGACATCCACAAGCTCTCCTCCTTTCCAGCTGTGAATACACCCGCAAAATAATGGTTCTCTGTACCTGCTTTTTCCCCCACTGTCATTGACTATATCCCCCACTGTCATTGACTATATCCATCCCTGTCATTGACAATATCCCCCACTGTCATTGACAACATCCCCACTATCATTGACAATATCCCCCACTGTCATTGACAATATCCCCCACTGTCATTGACAACATCCCCCACTGTCATTGACAACATCCCCCACTGTCATTGACAATATCCCCCACTGTCATTGACTATATCCCCACAGTCATTGACAATACTCCCACTGTCATTGACTATATCCCCACAGTCATTGACAATACTCCCACTGTCATTGACTATATCTCCACTGTCATTGACTATATCCCCCACTGTCATTGACTATATTTCCACTGTCATTGACAATACTCCCACTGTCATTGACTATATCCCCCACTGTCGTTGACTATATCCCCCACTGTCATTGACTATATCCCCCACTGTCATTGACAATATCCCCCACTGTCATTGAATATATCTCCACTGTCATTGACAATATCCCCCACTTTCATTGACTCTATCCCCCACTGTCATTGACAACATCTCCACTGTCATTGACAATATCCCCCACTTTCATTGACTCTATCCCCCACTGTCATTGACTATATCCGCCACTGTCATTGACAATATCCCCACTGTCATTGACTATATATCCACTGTCATTGACTATATCCCCACTGTCATTGACAATATCCCCCACTGTCATTGACTCTATCCCCCACTGTCATTGACTATATCCGCCACTGTCATTGACAATATCCCCACTGTCATTGACTATATATCCACTGTCATTGACTATATCCCCACTGTCATTGACAATATCCCCCACTGTCATTGACAATATCCCCACTGTCATTGACTATATCCCCCACTGTCATTGACAATATCCCCACTGTCATTGACAATATCCCCTACTGTCATTGACTATATCCCCCACTGTCATTGACAATACTCCCACTGTCATTGACTATATCCCCACTGTCATTGACTATATCCCCCACTGTCATTGACTATATCTCCCACTGTCATTGACTATATCTCCACTGTCATTGACTATATCTTCACTGTCATTGACAATATCCCCCACTGTCATTGACTATATCCCCCACTGTCATTGACAATATCCGCCACTGTCATTTACAATATCCGCCACTGTCATTGACTATATCCCCCACTGTCATTGACTATATCCCCCACTGTCATTGACTATATCCCCTACTGTCATTGTCAATATCCCCCACTGTCATTGTCAATATCCCCCACTGTCATTGACTATATCCGCCACTGTCATTGACTATATCCCCCACTGTCATTGACTATATCCCCCACTGTCATTGACAATATCCACCACTGTCATTGACTATATCCCCACTGTCATTGACTATATCCCATAGAACAAAGAACATAGAACATAGAACATAGAACAATACAGCACAGAACAGGCCCTTCGGCCCACGATGTTGTGCCGAACATCTATCCTAGATTAAGCACCCATCCACGTACCTATCCAATTGCCGCTTAAAGGTCACCAATGATTCTGACTCTACCACTCCCATGGGCAACGCATTCCATGCCCCCACCACTCTCTGGGTAAAGAACCCAGTCCTGACATCTCCCCTATACCTTCCACCCTTCACCTTAAATTTATGTCCCCTTGTAACAGTCTGTTGTACTCGGGGAAAAAGTTTCTGACTGTCTATTCTATCTATTCCTCTGATCATCTTATATACCTCTATCAAGTCACCCCTCATCCTTCACCGTTCCAACGAGAAAAGGCCGAGAACTCTCAACTTATCCTCGTATGACCTATTCTCCATTCCAGGCAACATCCTGGTAAATCTTCTCTGCACCCTCTCCAAAGCTTCCACATCTTTCCTAAAGTGAGGCGACCAGAACTGCACACAGTACTCCAAATGTGGCCTTACCAAGGTCCTGTACAGCTGCAACATCACTTCACGACTCTTAAATTCAATCCCTCTGATAATGAATGCTAATACACCATAGGCCTTCTTACAAGCTCTATCCACCTGAGTGGCAACTTTCAAAGATCTATGTACATAGACCCCAAGATCCCTCTGTTCCTCCACCTTACTAAGAACCCTACCGTTAACCCTGTATTCCGCATTCTTATTTGTCCTTCCAAAATGGACAACCTCACACTTGGCAGGGTTGAACTCCATCTGCCATGCCTCAGCCCAGCTCTGCATCATATCTAAGTCCCTTTGCAGCCAACAACAGCCCTCCTCACTGTCCACAACTCCACCAATCTTCGTATCATCTGCAAATTTACTGACCCACCCTTCGACTCCCTCATCCAAGTCATTAATAAAAATTACAAACAGCAGAGGACCCAGAACTGATCCCTGCGGAACTCCACTTGTAACTGGGCTCCAGGCTGAATATTTACCATCTACCACCACTCTCTGACTTCGACCGGTTAGCCAGTTTTCTATCCAATTGACCAAATTTCCCTCTATCCCATGCCTCCTGACTTTCCGCATAAGCCTACCATGGGGAACCTTATCAAATGCCTTACTAAAATCCATGTACACTACATCCACTGCTCTACCCTCATCCATATGCTTGGTCACCTCCTCAAAGAATTCAATAAGACTTGTAAGGCAAGACCTACCCTTCACAAATCCGTGCTGGCTGTCCCTAATCAAGCAGTGTCTTTCCAGATACTCATAAATCCTATCCCTCAGTACCCTTTCCATTACTTTGCCTACCACAGAAGTAAGACTAACTGGCCTGTAATTCCCGGGGTTATCCCTATTCCCTTTTTTGAACAGGGGCACAACATTCGCTACTCTCCAGTCCCCTGGTACCACCCCCGTTGACAGTGAAGACGAAAAGATCATTGCCAACGGTACTGCAATTTCTTCTCTTGCTTCCCACATAATCCTAGGATATATCCCGTCAGGCCCGGGGGACTTGTCTATCCTCAAGTTGTTCAAAATGTCCAACACAACTTCCTTCCTAACAAGTATCTCTTCTAGCTTACCAGTCCGTTTCACACTCTCCTCTTCAACAATACGGTCCCCCTCGTTTGTAAATACTGAAGAAAAGTACTCTTTCAAGACCTCTCCTATCTCCTCTGACTCAATACACAATCTCCCACTACTGTCCTTGATCGGACCTACCCTCGTTCTCGTCATTCTCATGTTTCTCACATACGCATAAAATGCCTTGGGGTTATCCTTGAACCTATCCGCCAAGGATTTTTCATGCCCTCTCTTAGCTCTCCTGATCCCTTTCTTCAGGTCCCTTCTGGCTATCCTGTATCCCTCCACTGCTCTGTCTGAACCCTGTTTCCTCAACCTTATGTAAGCCTCCTTCTTCCTCTTTACTAGACATTCAACCTCCCTCGTCAACCAAGGCTCCCTCACATGACCATTTCTTTCCTGCTTGATAGGTACATACACATCAAGGACACATCGTATCTGCTCCTTGAAGAAGTTCCACATTTCCACCACATCCTTCCCTGACAGCCTATGCTCCCAACTTATGCTCCTCAAATCCTGTCTCACAGCATCGTAATTTCCCTTCCCCCAATTGTAAAATCTACCCTGTTGTGCGCACCTATCTCTCTCCATAACCAAGGTGAAAGTCACAGAATTGTGGTCACCATCACCAAAATGTTCACCCACTAACAAGCCCATCACTTGTCCCGGTTCATTACCGAGTACCAAATCCAATATGGCCTCCCCTCTGGTTGGACAATCTACATATTGAGTTAGAAAAGCTTCCTGGACACACTGCACAAACACCGCCCCATCCAATCTACTTGATCTAAAGAGCTTCCAATCAATATTTGGGAAGTTGAAGTCGCCCATGACTACGACCCTGTGGCTTCTGCACCTTTCCAAAATCTGTTTCCCAATCTGTTTCTCCACATCTCTGCTGCTATTGGGGGGCCTATAGTAAACACCCAACAAGGTGACTGCACCTTTCCTATTTCTGACTTCAGCCCATACTACCTCCAAGGGCAGATCCCCCTCAAACTGCCTTTCTGCAGCCGTTATACCATTTCTAATTAGCAATGCCACCCCCCCTCCTTTTTTTACCACCCTCCCTAATCTTACTGAAACATCTGTAACCAGGAACCTCCAACAACCATTCCTGTCCCTCATCTATCCACGTTTCCGTGATGGCCACAACATCGTAGTCCCAGGTACCAATCCACGCCTTAAGTTCACCCACCTTATTTCTGATACTCCTTGCGTTGAAGTATACGCACTTGAGCCCATCTGTGTCTGCAAGTATTCCCTGTCAGTGCTACCTTCTCCACAGCCTCCCTACATTCTTGGACATCCTGACAAACAGCTAGCTTACTTGCTGGACTACAAGTCTGGATCCCATCCCCCTGCCAAGTTAGTTTAAACCCCCCCGAAGAGTGCTAGCAAACCTACCCCCAAGGATATTGGTGCCCTTCTGGTTCAGGTGCAACCCGTCCTGTTTGTACAGGTCCCACCTTCCCCAAAATGCAGTCCAATTGTCCAAATACCTGAAGCCCTCCCTCCTACACCATCCTTGCAGCCACGTGTTCAACTGCACTCTCTCCCTATTCCTTGCCTCACTGTCACGTGGCACTGGCAACAACCCAGAGATGATGACTCTGTCCGTCCTAGCTTTTAGCTTCCAGCCTAACTCCCTGAGCTCTTGAATGACCTCCCCATCCCTCTTCCTACCTATGTCGTTGGTGCCAATGTATACCACGACTTCTGGCTGCACACCCTCCCCCTTAAGGATTCTGAAGGCACGGTCCGAGACGTCTCGGACCCTGGCACCCGGGAGGCAACAAACCATCCGAGAGTCTCGCCCATGTCCACAGAACCGCCTGTCCGTCCCTCTAACTAGAGAGTCTCCTATAATTAGCGCTCTCCTCCTCTCCCCCTTTCCCTTCTGAGTCTCAGAGCCAGACCTCACGCCACAAACCCCGTCACTGCAGCTTACACCTGCAAGGCTGTCCCCCACCAACAGTTTCCAAAGCTGTATACTTATTGTTTAGGGGAACGACCACAGGGGAACCCTGCACTGCCTGCTTCTTCCCCTTCCCACCTCTAACTGTTACCCAGCTACCTCTGTTCTCCAGGGTAACTATGTCCCTGTAGCTTCTATCAATCACCCTCTCAGCCTCTCGAATAATCCTCAGCTCATCCAACTCCAGTTCCAGTTCCCTAACTTGTTCAGTGAGGAGCAGGATCTGACTGCATTTCCTGCAGACGAAGTCGGCAGGAGTGTCGGTGGTCACCCCTACCTCAAACATCCTGCAGGAGGAACATTCCACTGCCTGCACTGCCATGACTGTACAGTTTGTCTCCAAAACAAGAACACTGAGTCAATAACACTGAGTCGCTTACCTGTGGACTTTAAAGTTAGGTTAGAGGAGGAGGATGGGAGGGAGGCCCTACGAAGTAGGGCCTGGGGTCTAGAACACACCCACTCAAATACCAATCACTTACTTTTGTGACCAGCTCTGCGCTACAACCTCACTTCCGCCCAGCTCCCCTATTGTCATTGTCGATATCCCCACTGTCATTGACAATACTCCCACTGTCATTGACAATATCCCCCACTGTCATTGACTATATCCCCCACTGTCATTGACAATATCCCCCACTGTCATTGACTATATCCCCCACTGTCATTGACAATATCCCCCACTGTCATTGACTAGATCCCCACTGTCATTGACTATATCCATCCCTGTCATTGACTATATCCCCCACTGTCATTGACTATATCCCCCACTGTCATTGACAATATCCCCCACTGTCATTGACTATATCCCCCACTGTCATTAACAATATCCCCCACTGTCATTGACTATATCCCCCACTGTCATTGACAATATCCCCACTGTCATTGACTATATCCCCCACTGTCATTGACTATATCCCCCACTGTCATTGACAATATCCCCCACTGTCATTGACTATATCCCCCACTGTCATTGAAATTATCTGCACTGTCATTGACTATATCCCCACTGTCATTGACAATATCCCCCACTGTCATTGACTATATCCCCCACTGTCATTGACAATATCCCCCACTGTCATTAACAATATCCCCCACTGTCATTGACTATATCCCCCACTGTCATTGAAATTATCTGCACTGTCATTGACTATATCCCCCACTGTCATTGACTATATCCCCCACTGTCATTGACTATATCCCCCACTGTCATTAACAATATCCCCCACTGTCATTGACTATATCCCCCACTGTCATTGAAATTATCTGTACTGTCATTGACTATATCCCCACTGTCATTGACAATATCCCCCACTGTCATTGACAATATCCCCCACTGTCATTGACTATATCCCCCACTGTCATTGACAATATCCCCCACTGTCATTAACAATATCCCCCACTGTCATTGAAATTATCTGCACTGTCATTGACTATATCCCCACTGTCATTGACTATATCCCCCACTGTCATTGACTATATCCCCCACTGTCATTGACAATATCCCCCACTGTCATTGACTATATCCCCCACTGTCATTGACTGTATCCCCCACTGTCATTGACTATATCCCCCACTGTCATTGACAATATCCCCCACTGTCATTGACAATATCCCCACTGTCATTGACAATATCCCCCACTGTCATTGACTATATCCCCCACTGTCATTGACAATATCCCCCACTGTCATTGACAATATCCCCACTGTCATTGACAATATCCCCCACTGTCATTGACCATATCCTCCACTGTCATTGAAATTATCTGCACTGTCATTGACTATATCCCCACTGTCATTGACAATATCCCCCACTGTCATTGACTATATCCCCCACTGTCATTGACAATATCCCCCACTGTCATTGACAATATCGCCCACTGTCATTGACTATATCCCCCACTGTCATTGAAATTATCTGCACTGTCATTGGCTATATCCCCCACTGTCATTGACTATATCCCCCACTGTCATTGACAATATCCCCCACTGTCATTAACAATATCCCCCACTGTCATTGACAATATCCCCCACTGTCATTAACAATATCCCCACTGTCATTGACAATATCCCCCACTGTCATTAACAATATCCCCCACTGTCATTGACTATATCCCCCATTGTCATTGACAATATCCCCCACTGTCATTGACTATATCCCCCATTGTCATTGACAATATCCCCCACTGTCATTGACAACATCCCCACTGTCATTGACAACATCCCCCACTGTCATTGACTATATCCCCCACTGTCATTGACAATATCCCCCACTGTCATTGAAATTATCTGCACTGTCATTGACTATATCCCCCACTGTCATTGACAACATCCCCACTGTCATTGACAATATCCCCCACTGTCATTGACTATATCCCCACTGTCATTGACAATATCCCCCACTGTCATTGACAACATCCCCCACTGTCATTGACTATATCCCCCACTGTCATTGACTACATCCCCCACTGTCATTGACAATATCCCCCACTGTCATTGACTGTATCCCCCACTGTCATTGACTGTATCCCCCACTGTCATTGACAATATCCCCCACTGTCATTGACTGTATCCCCCACTGTCATTGACTATATCCCCCACTGTCATTGACTGTATCCCCCACTGTCATTGACAATATCCCCCACTGTCATTGACTGTATCCCCCACTGTCATTGACTGTATCCCCCACTGTCAGCCTTTGGTGGGCCATAGTCACCGTAACCAGCCACTTCCCCTTTAACGACATGTAAAATTCTTATTGTCTTTCATCATCGTTCTCAGCCGCTTTCTGTTCCTTTGTTGTTCCTTGGACTAGCCCCATCTGTGCAGTTCTTTGTTCCTTCAGACGCAGTTCATTTTAATTTTACCCTGTGCCTTACTCCCTTCGAATATCCAAGGCTGAGAGTCAGAAACCCTCTTGCACATAGGTACAAACTGCTTCTGAAAAGCAGGAAATGTTGCTATCAACACCCTCCGCTGTCCCTCGGTTGTTTCACCAATGAGCAGAATTTCCCAATTTCCTGTCGGCAGTGCCTGCCTCCCTGAAACCCAAAACTCTCGTGTCTGATGTTTGCTGACCTGGAGCTGGCTGGAGCGTGACTGAGTTATGATCACGTTTTGACGAACAGTGTGATCAGGAATTAATTCCGGTTCCTTGATCATTGTTAGATCCGACATTGCTTTGTTCCTGTGTCTGAGCCAAGCCCTACGTCTACAGCAAACTCTTGCAGACACACTCTCGGGATTCATAAACATCAGACAATCACTCAGCAGGTCCGGTATCATCTGTGGGGAGCAGTCGGAGGGAATCCTTTGTTCCTGAGCTTCCTTCTGGGAGCTGTGCGCCTGTCTTTCCGAATCGGCGGAAAGATTAAAATTCCTCCAGTAACTCGACTCTGCCTATGTGCTCAGTTCCCGAATATCATCATGTGTAGGGTCCAGCTGTTACACGGTGGTCAAGATCTGACAACAATCATCGACTACGATCCTTTATCCCCCCCTCAGTTCCACCCAGAAGTTCTCGGCTGGGTGCTTTTTCCTGGTGATGTCCTCCACCACCATGAAACGTGGTTCTGTTCCTACTCAGTAAATGCTAATACTTCTCTCCCCAACAAACCAGAGAAAGCTGATAGGCTGCACTCTCAAAGCTCTGCTCATGTCTCTGGAATAGTTATCATTTCAGAGTCACCGATATGTTTGGCAGATGAGTAGGAACTTCCAAACTGCAAGAGTGCTTAATGTTGGAATATTGGTAAAGTCTCTGAATCAGTATTACATGAAGTATTGTTGTATAAAGATGGAATAATTCCATGAAGATAATTGATCATCCATTTCTCCGTACAGATCAAACTGGATGTGAGGGGCGGAAATGCAATGTATCACTGCCAATTGCACACATCGTAGGTAAATATCAAGTTCACAAATATTAGGTTCTCCATCACTAACACACAGCCCGTCCCTCTCTCCCAGCCCCTCCCTCACTAACACACAGCCTGTCCCTCCCTCCCAGCCCCTCCCTCACTAACACACAGCCTGTCCCTCTCTCCCAGCCCCTCCCTCACTAACACACAGCCTGTCCCTCTCTCCCAGCCCCTCCCTCACTAACACACAGCCTGTCCCTCTCTCCCAGCCCCTCCCTCACTAACACACAGCCTGTCCCTCTCTCCCAGCTCCTCCCTCACTAACACACAGCCTGTCCCTCTCTCCCAGCCCCTCCCTCACTAACACACAGCCTGTCCCTCTCTCCCAGCCCCTCCCTCACTAACACACAGCCTGTCCCTCTCTCCCAGCTCCTCCCTCACTAACACACAGCCTGTCCCTCTCTCCCAGCCCCTCCCTCACTAACACACAGCCTGTCCCTCTCTCCCAGCCCCTCCCTCACTAACACACAGCCTGTCCCACTCTCCCAGCCCCTCCCTCACTAACACACAGCCTGTCTCTCTCTCCCAGCTCCTCCCTCACTAACACACAGCCTGTCCCACTCTCCCAGCCCCTCCCTCACTAACACACAGCCTGTCCCACTCTCCCAGCCCCTCCCTCACTAACACACAGCCTGTCCCTCTCTCCCAGCCCCTCCCTCACTAACACACAGCCTGTCCCTCTCTCCCAGCCCCTCCCTCACTAACACACAGCCTGTCCCTCTCTCCCAGCCCCTCCCTCACTAACACACAGCCTGTCCCTCTCTCCCAGCCCCTCCCTCACTAACACACAGCCTGTCCCTCTCTCCCCCTCCCTCACTAACACACAGCCTGTCCCACTCTCCCAGCCCCTCCCTCACTAACACACAGCCTGTCCCACTCTCCCAGCCCCTCCCTCACTAACACACAGCCTGTCCCTCTCTCCCAGCCCCTCCCTCACTAACACACAGCCAGTCCCTCTCTCCCAGCCCCTCCCTCACTAACACACAGCCTGTCCCACTCTCCCAGCTCCTCTTTCACTAACACACAGCCTGTCCCTCTCTCCCAGCCCCTCCCTCACTAACACACAGCCTGTCCCTCTCTCCCAGCCCCTCCCTCACTAACACACAGCCTGTCCCTCTCTCTCAGCCCCTCCCTCACTAACACACAGCCTGTCCCTCTCTCCCAGCCCCTCCCTCACTAACACACAGCCTGTCCCACTCTCCCAACCCCTCCCTCACTAACACACAGCCTGTCCCTCTCTCCCAGCCCCTCCCTCACTAACACACAGCCTGTCCCACTCTCCCAGCCCCTCCCTCACTAACACACAGTGTGTGAGTGGGGAGTGTGTGAGTCACAGTGTGTGTGGAGGGGTGAGTGTGTGAGTGGGGAGTGTGTGGGGGTGTGAGTGTAGTGGGGGAGTGTGTGTGGGGGAGTGTGTGTGGGGGAGTGTGTTGGGGGAGTGTGTGAAGGGGTGTGTGTGAGGGGGGTGTGTGTGAGGGGAGATTGTGTGAGGGGGCAATGTGTGGGGAGGTGTGTGAGGGGGGAGTGTGAGAGGGGGCAGTGTGTGAAGGGGGAGATTGTGTGAGGGGGGAGTGTGTGGGGAGGTGTGTGAGGGGGGAGTGTGTGGGGAGGTGTGTGAGGGGGGAGTGTGTGTGGGGGGAGTGTGTGGGGAGGTGTGTGAGGGGGGAGTGTGTGGGGAGGCGTGTGAGGGGGGAGTGTGAGAGGGGGCAGTGTGTGAAGGGGGAGATTGTGTGAGGGGGAGTGTGTGGGGAGGTGTGTGAGGGGGGAGTGTGTGAGGGGGGAGTGTGTGGGGAGGTGTGTGAGGGGGGAGTGTGTGTGGGGGGAGTGTGTGGGGAGGTGTGTGAGGGGGGAGTGTGTGTGGGGGGAGTGTGTGGGGAGGCGTGTGAGGGGGGAGTGTGAGATGGGGCAGTGTGTGAAGGGGGAGATAGTTTGAGGGGGAGAGTGTGTGAGGGGGTAGCGTGTGAGGGGGGAGCATGAGGTTGGGAGCGTGTGGGGGGTGTGTGTGAGGTTGGGAGCGTGTAGGGGGGAGCGTATTGGGGAGTGTGTATGGGGGGGAGTGTGTGAGGGGGGAGTGTGTGAGGGAGGAGTGTGTGTGCGCGGGGGGAGTGTGTGTGCGGGGTGTGCGAGGGGGAGTGTGTGTGTGGGGGGGAGTGTGTGAGGGGAGGAGTGCCTGTGATGGGGAGTGTGTGAGGGGGGAGTGTGTGAGGGGGGAGTATGTGTGAGAGGTGTGTGAGGGGGGAGTGTGTGTGAGAGGTGTGTGAGGGGGAGAGTGTGTGAGGGGGGGAGTGTGTGTGCGTGGGGACTGTGTGTGCGGGGTGTGCGAGGGGAGAGTGTGTGAGGGCGGAGCATGTGAGGGGTGTGTGTGAGGGCGGAGCGTGTGAGGGGGGAGCGTGTTGGGGGGAGTGTGTGAGGGGGGAGTGTATGAGGGTGAAACGTGTGAGGACAGCGTGTGGGTATGTGTGTGAGGGGGGGAGCATGTGGGGGGGGAGTGTGTGGGGGGTGTGTGTGAGGGGGGGAGTGTGGTGGGGAGCGTGTGGCGGGGTATGTGTGAGGGGGGAGTGTGTGAGGGTGTGTGTGAGTGGGAGCGTGTTGGGGGAGTGTGTGAGGGGGGAGCGTGTTGGGGGAGCGTGTGGGGGGGAGCGTGTGGGGGGGAGCATGTGGGGGGGAGTGTGTGGGGGTGTGTGTGTGAGGGGGGAGTGTGGTGGGGGAGCGTGTGGCGGGGTGTGTGTGAGGGGGAGTGTGTGAGTGGGAGCGTGTGAGGGAGGAGCATGTGAGGGGGGAGCGTGTGGGGGGGAGCGTCTGAGGGGGGAGCGTGTGGTGGGGGATGTGTGATGGGGTGTGTGTGAGGGGGGAGGCGGTATGTGAGTGGGAGTGTCTGATCTGTGTCTCTCCCGTTCCCCCCACAGGGAAGGCTGGTCGATCTGGATTGGTTTGGGATGACTCCTCACTCGAGTCCACCCGGGTGAAGATGGGATTCGAGAACGATGCGATTGTTATCGAGGAGTCGGGTTTTTACTACGTTTATTCCCAGGTGGCGTTTGTCGGCACGAACTGCAGTAAAGAATCCCTGGTCCTGGAGAACAGGCTGCTCTACAAACTACCCAACTACGACCAGGAGCACCCACAGGAACTGCTGGAGGTCACCGAGTCGGTGTGTGAGGGGAACACTCACCTGGTGAAATGGCAGCGGTCCCTCCGCCAGGGAGGGGTCTTCAATCTCAAGGCGCAGACCCTCCTCTCGGTCAAGATCATTCCCAGGGACAAGGCCGAGATGGAGCATCACAAGACTTACTTCGGAGCCTTTAAACTGCAGTGACTGTGCTCTCCGCACGAGGGGAGGGGGAGGGGAGGGAGTGGGAGGGAATCTGGGGGGGGGGGGAGGGGAGGGGAGGCGGGGGGATGGGTGTGGGTGGTGGGGTAAGTGGCTGCAATCACATTGGGCTGAGCAACTCGTCGACCCAGCAGCCTCGGAGTGGGCTGGGACGCCCATAGGTCAAAGGGCAATGACAATGAGGCCCCTTTAACTGACGGACCGTTAATGGCTGAGGGCTGTGGGTGGGTCCTTTCCCTTCCAGGGCAGACAAGACTTTGGGAATCCTTCCGATGCCTGGCTGTCTCCATCAGCGGCCTTCGGGCCTACACATATCACCCATGGTTGGCACCGAATGCGTCAGCGGCATCTCGCCAGGGCCCATCAACTTCCGATGGCTCTCCGTCACTGACAAACATTGGGAATGGGAGCTTCCAGGGATTTTGCGGCCGGTTCCCGGTCCTGCTCAACTTGGCGCTCGTGGAAAGAGTTGCCGAGGCAGAAGCAGCTTCTCGCCATGAACCAAGTACCTGAGCTATCACCCTCTGACATGAGCCATCGGGATGGACTGTTTGAAAATGTTGCACAGCACTTTCAGTGGGAGCGGCTGTCTCCTGGTCGGGTGAGACTTGGCCTTCCATTAACCATTGACAGGGAGGTATCCCACCAGGGAGAGGTGAAGACACGGAACGCCGATACAATTTTCGGGAGAGTTTGGGTGGACGCTCGAAGGAGCACAGAGGAGAATGATATGTCAATATGGAATCTCCTGGGAAGACAAACCCTGAGCAATCAGAAGTTGCACGATAGCGTATCTTCAATCTCGTAACTGTCAGGACAGAATGGCACTGTCGGGCAGAGTGGCCTGTGTAAATGCTGCAGACCCACCCTGTTACTCTGGGCTGGGAGTTACTGGGACCTGACGGGGTGGGGGTGGGAGTGGGGGGATGGGGAGGGTGTGTAGGACTCAGAGAAACTGAGCCCGAGACTTTATTCAATAAGCAACTACTTGACCCTCTGAAAATGAGCGGAAAAATGAAATGATATTTAGAAGCAACTGGATTTCGGGAAGTGGAATATTTAAATCAAGTTGGATTTTACTCACACAACCAGTAAAATGCAAGCAGGAAGATTAAAAAAAAAGAGAAAGCAAACTTAAATGAAGATAATTGAATGTAGATGGAAGAAGAATAACCTTATTTTTAACGATTGGAAAGGTATTAATTTGTTTAGTTTAGTGAGTTAGATTTATCTCTGCAGTAATCAAGCTACCCTGAGACTTGCATGATGCTATTCATGTAAAGTTTGTGTGTCACACAGAGGGATTTCCAGGAATTTCTGGGATCCGGTCACACCATCAGGTCAGAGAGAGAGAGAGGTTCGATTGTGATTGTATTTATTTTATTTGTCCTTCAGACTGACAGTTGGGGAATGGTAATCTCCATTTCACACAGGGAGGAGAGGAGGTGGGTGGGAGGTGCAGGGCACAGGGACAGCTGTATGGAGCAGAGGCCCCAAGCCAGTGGCTTTTCCAATTACACCCACCTTAACGCTTGTCGGGCTGGAGGGACTGGAAGGGTTCCGGGTTGGGGGGAATGGGGAATGCCAAACACAAGCAGATCAGCTCAGTGACCAACAGAGGAGACCAGAGAGTCCCAGTGACTCCTCCTGCAGGTCATCTGACCGATCATCCACTGATCCCTCCAGCCCTGGCTCTGGGAATGTTTTTGGAAATCTAGCAGGGTAACCGGGAAGTTTAGAAGGGGTCAGCCCTCATGACATTGGCACAGGCTGGCATCAGCCACCAGGAGGCGATGCTGAGAGGTGGCACCTCCCCAGATGCTGCTGTGTCTGGGGGCAGTCTCACTACTTCTGTAACATTCCTACACATACACACTCTCACACACAACACACACACACTCACATACACACACACACACACACACACACACATATACAGATGCACAGACATATACACACACACACACTCATATACACACACACACACACTCATATATACACACACACACTCATATACACACACACATATAGACGCACAGACACACACACATAAACACACACACACTCACATACAAACACACACACACACTCATATACACACATATACAAACACACACACACTCACATACAAACACACACACTCATATACACACATATACAAACACACACACACTCACATACAAACACACACACACTCATATACACACACACTCACATACAAACACACACACACTCATATACACACATATACAAACACACACACTCACATACAAACACACACACTCATATACACACACATATACAAACACACACACACTCACACATACACACAGACCCACAGTGTGTACCCTCCTCTCTCACACCCACACACACAGACCCACACTGTGTACCCACCTCTCTCTCACACCCACACACAGTGTACACACCTCTCTCACACATCCGCACACACAGACCCACACTGTGTACCCACCTCTCTCTCACACCCACACACAGCGTACACACCTCTCTCACACATCCACACACACAGACCCACACTGTGTACCTACCTCTGTCTCCCTCCCACACACAGACACACACTGTGTACCCACCTTTCTCTCACACACCCACACACACAGACACAGACCCACACTGTGTACCCTCCTCTCTCACACCCACACACATTCACACACACACAGACCTACGGTGTGTACTCAACTCTCTCACACCCACGCGCACACACAGACCCACAGTGTGTACTCACCTCTCTCTCACACATCCACACACACAGGCCCACAGTGTGTACCTACCTCTGTCTCCCTCCCACACACAGAGGCACACTGTGTACCCACCTTTCTCTCACACACCCACACACACAGACACAGACCCACAGTGTGTACCCAACTCTCTCACACCCACACACACACACACACACACACACACACACAGACCTACAGTGTGTACCCTCCTCTCTCACACCCACGCACACTCACACACACACAGACCCACAGTGTGTACCCTCCTCTCTCACACACACACACACACACACACACAGAGACCTACAGTGTGTACTCACCTCTCTCTCACACAGACACAGATTGTGTCCCCTCCAGTGGTTTTGGTGTGAGTCAGTGAGTCTCGCTGCCTTCCAGGTCCATCCACCTGTCACCTGACAGCACTGAGCTGCTGACCAATCCCTCAGGGCTATTTATTTCATTCGCGCTTATTATTTTAAATTATTTGAAATGTCATTTCTATTTGTTAAATTTATTCCTTGAGTATTTTGTGAAAATGTATATGTATGTTGCACTCGGTGGTATGTTTCTTGCTATTTATACAGAAATTGCGCTGTAGGAGGGGTCTCTCTGATCTCTGAACTTTAGAGTCCAATCTTGTACCTCAAAACTCGCACTAAAGCTTGTTCCATTAAAGATGTACAGAGACCAGCCTTGGACGTGTATGTTATTTCCCATTTCCCATAGTTATGCCTTGGCAACATCTCCTCAAAAAGTTCATCTGACTAATTGTCTCATCACAGGTTTGTGTGTGAGTGTCTGTGTGTGTGCGAGTGTGTATGTGTGTGTGAGTGTATGTGAGTGAGTGTGTGTGTGAGTGTATGTGTGAGTGTGAATGTGTCTGCGTGTCGGTGTGTTTGTTTATGTATGTGTGTGTGTGTGAGGGTGTGTGTGTATATGTGTGTGTGTATATATGTGTGAGTGTATGTGTGAGTGTGTGTGTGTGTATGTCTGTGTGTGTGTGTATGTTCGTGTATGGGTGTGTGTAAGAGTGTGTGAGTGTGTGTGTATGTGTATGTATGAGTGTGTGTGTGAGTGTATGTGTGTGTGTGAATGTGTGTGTATGTTTGTGTATGTGTCTGTGTGTGTGTGTGTGTTTGTGTATAGGTGTATATATGTGTGAGTGTGTGTGAGAGTATGTGAGTGTGTGTGTATGTGTATGTGTGAGTGTGTGTGTATGTGTATGTATGAGTGTGTGTGTGTGTGTGTGTGTGTGAGAGTGAGTGTGTGTGTGAATGTGTGTGTGTATGTTTGTTTATGTGTCTGTGTGTGAGTGTCTGTGTGTGTGTGTGTGAGAGTATGTGTGTGTGTAGTGTGAGTGAGTGTGTGTGTGTATGTTTGTATATGCCTGTGTGTGTGTGTGTGAGAGAAAGACATACAGAGAGAGATAGAGGAGGACATTCAGGAACATTTCCAGCTGCCTTTTGGCCAGGGGATACCACAGGGGATGGTGATTCCTCCCTCTCGATGACCAGGTATTGGAAATTCCCTCAGGATTCGGTCAGTCTCAGACCTCCTCGACAGGTACTCACACTGCTCCGTCACCCTCACGTCTTGGTGGTGGGTTTGACCAGGATATCAGACCGTCAACAGACACACACAACACCAGCTTTACCGAGTCTCCACTGCCCCCCCACCCACCCCACACCCACTGCCCCCAGCCCCCCGGGGCTGTTCATTCAGCTTCTGTGACTGTACCCCAATCTCACTGAGCCCCCACTGCCCACTGCCCCCCCCCCCCCCTCGGCTGTTCATTCAGCCTCTGTGGGTGTACCCCAATCCCATTCCCGCGCACGAAGCCCCCTTCTCCTTCTGTGAATCCTCTTCACTCTCTCTCACTGGCGACAGCCGAGAGTTAATCGAACCGTTGAGAGGGCTGCATGGGCTCGCTCCTCCTGCTTGGTCAAGGATTGACGAGCGGTGGGCCTGGATTGGGACTGAAATGTGGAAGAACAGCGTGACCTTTCTTGTGCACGGTGCGGCTCACTGGGGGCTAGCAGGGCCTTCTGGGAACTGTGGTGAGGCCCCTTCCCACAGCCTTCCCACCAACTCTGCCAACAGGGCCCAGGGCAAAAAGACAAGAGATTGGCACCGAGACAGGATGCTCATGCAGCCATGATGGGCCGAATGCCATCCTTTGGCATTGCCAAAGTTACCCGACACTCGCTTTCTGTCTGCCAAGGCTGCCATCTTCCAATACACCACAAGGAGGCAGTGTTTCCTTATTTGTGACTTGCTCATTTTAACACCCAACATTTATGATTCTTCCTCAGCTGACGGTATCCCTTACTTGGTGGAGATGTTGCTGAAGTAACTGCCTTGGCCTCTGTGGTGTGTTCTGGTGTTTAACCACCACGTGCCCTCTCCCCCTGATGCCAGTCACACCCCCCTCTGTTCCTCCCAGCCCACCGTCTTTCTGCTGGCCCTGGTCGCCCTCTTGGATTGACTGACCCCTGAGGGGTTTGGAGGGGGATGGGGGATCTGGGCTGAGTCTCCCTCCAGGGCTTGAGCACCAGCCCGATGCTGACAATCTGGTGGGGTAGTGAAGGAGAGCTGGCCCCCCGGACCCCCTCATCGAGGTGAAGAAGGCCATTGGTTCCATCCCCCCCACCCCCCAACACTGACTGTTATTTGAAGACAGACAATCCTGTTGACATCACATTGCTCCTTATGGGATCTTGCTGAATCCTTCAGGGAGGGACAATGGCCTGGAAACATTGAGAATAGGAGCTGGAGGAGGCCATTCGGCCCCTCAACCCTGCCCAGCATCCTATCCGATCATGGCTGACCATGCAACCTCGGTATCCCATTCCCCTCCCCCTCCCCATGCCCCTCCATCCCTTTAACTGCAAGGACCACCCCCAGCTCCCTCTTGAATCTACCTCATGAACTGGCTTCCTGTGGGAGAGAATTCCATCAATTCCTGACTCTCTGAGTGAAGATATTCCCCCTCACCTCTCCCGTCCAATCCCATCAGGATTTGATATGTTTCTGTGAGACCCCGCCACCCTCCCTCCCCCCGCCCTAACCTTCGAAGTTCCAACGAGTCCAAGCCCAGGGGATCCAGCCATCCCGGGAATCAGTCTGACGGTATTATCACGAGACTGTTGATTCAGGGGAACTGTGTTCGAATCCTGCTGGGGGTGGGCGCTGGCGAAATCTGAATTCCATTTTTTTTTTAAAAATCTGGATTTAAGAATCTCAAGATCAATGTGAAACCGCTGCCAGTTGTTGGAGATGTGCCCCATCTTGTTCACTAACGTCAGTCACTGGTCTGGCCTACATGTGACTCCAGACCCACCGCAATGTGGCTGACCTTTAACCTGCCCTGTGGCCAACAAGGGACGGGTAAGAAACACTAGCCTCATTCTGGGATTGAAGAGTAAATACAGAATGGCCTGGCTAATTTTCCTGGGAAGGCAAATTGTTCAGACACTGCCTTGGAAACAAAGTGGCCAGCAACTCCAAAACCTTGAGTTTTGTCCGACTTTTATTTGTGGCGCTGTGGTAGCGTCTCTACCTCTGAGCTGAAAATGTGTTGCTGGAAAAGCGCAGCAGGTCAGGCAGCATCCACGGAGCAGGAGAATCGACGTTTCGGGCATGAGCCCTTCTTCAGGAAAGGGCTCCCTACCTCTGAGCCCAGCTCCAGAGGGGCCTCCCAATATCCCTGAACAGGTTGGTTTAGAGATATCTCCGACAATGATTCAGCAGGGAAAGAATTAACACCGTCACTAATTGCACAAAATCTGAGAGTCCCGGTTCCCAAACACCAAGTGTCACTACGTACTGAGGTTCTACCTGTCCCCGGTGTTGCGAAGGATGGGCCTGGCCTCGCTGCCGTGGAACGCTCCGAGTAGTTGGACCGTTCCGTACCACCTGTCCTTCGTGGAGAAGTTTATGAAGAAATACCCCTTTGACCACAAGTCCATCAGGAAGTGGTCAGCACGTAGTGTCCTCGAGACCCTTCGGGAAAAGGAGAGGGCGGATCCTATCGAGCAGTTCCCTGAGCAGACTGTCAAAGCCATTTGGCAGAATGCCTCATCGCCAGAACTTTCCAACAAGCACCAAGACATGGCTTGGCTGGTGGTGAGAAGGGCTCTACCTGTGAGATCCTTTATGCACGCCCGGACTCTCAGCCGCACCGCACGCTGCCCTCGAAGTGGCTGCGGGGGGGAAGAGACTGTCACACACCTCCTTCTGGAATGTTCCTTTGTAAAGGAAGGCTGGAGGAAGATGCAGTGGTTTGTGTCGAGCTCCATCCTGAGCAGCTCTGTGACGCGGGACTCTGTGTTCCACGGTCTGTTCCCTGGGACACACCGAGACAAACATCGACTGCACCTGGGGGACCATCAACTGAGTGAAAGATACTCTTTGGTCTGACTGAAATGTGTTGGTCTTCCAGAGCGAGGCGCTGACCCTGACCGAGTGTTACAGACTGGCACGTTCCAAGGTGCAGGTCCAGGTCCTGAGGGACGTACTAAGGCCTGGGTCAGCTGCTGCTGAGGGCAGTGGGGAAAGACCACTGTCTGAGGGCTCTCTGCTGAAGGGAAATGGGGGTCCGTTCAGTTATCGGACCCTCCTGGTGCCTCAAATACAGGTAAGTATAATCTGGTTTGGGTTTGGATTGAGTCAAACTCCAATGTTTGCTTGTTTCCTTTGTAAGCCACTGAGCAGAACTGACCGGCGTTTGTGACTTATGGATACGTACAAAGATTATTTTTAGTGAATAAAGCATATGTTGTAATTAACAGAAAAACTGGTCTCCAAACTCACAGCAATGTGTTTGACGTGGACATAGTCTGGACATTGTGGTACCTCCCTCAGGCGGTTAGTGAGGAGTGATTACTGCTGACCAAATAAAAACTCTGCGTTTAAACATGGGCTTTATTTGTAAACGTCGAATTGGCAGCATGGAGCATAACTGGATTCTTCAAACAACCCAAAGATAAAGATCCAGCTGGTTCGGTGGAGGGAAGGCTGTTTGGGTTATGTGCAGTAACGTTTCCGAATCTGGAGGAAAGGAAGCCAGCAGGATCTGAGAGAAGGTGGACACAGGGTCTGTGTAACGACCATCTCACTGACAGCGCAGCGTTCCCTCAGCACTGAGCCGAGACTCCGGGCATACTCACCGGGAGCTGCTCTGGATCTCGGAGTCTGAGGGGTTCAGGGGGTTGGAGGGGCGGGGGGAGCCTTAAACCCAGGATTCAGCTAGAGACTTCCCCTCCCCACTCCCTGTCCCACGCTCACTGAGGGAGGGGAACCCAGCGACAGAGGGGCAAGCAGGAATCGGAGAATGGCCGCTGCCCGCTGAGCAGGATGTTTGGGTTTGGGAAAGGTTCTCCGAAGCGAAAGGTTAAAAAGCAGAAGTGAGAGAAGGGAATGGGCTGGGGGAGATGGAACAGCTGACAGACAGGGTTCAACACCACAACCCAATGGAGATCGAGGCTGATCCCTGCAACCTCATCGAATCCCAACAGTGTGGAAACAGGCCCTTCGGCCCATCAAGTCCACACCCACCCTCCGAAGAGTGTCCTATCCACACCCATTCACCTATTACTCTACAGTTACCCCTGACTAACTGACTAAACTGGCCAAAAATATAAAGGAGTAAAAAATGAGGTCTGCAGATGCTGGAGATCACAGTTGAAAATGTGTTGCTGGTTAAAGCACAGCAGGTTAGGCAGCATCCAATGCTTTAACCAGCAACACATTTTCAACAAAAATATAAAGGAGGATAGTGAAGGTTCTTTTAGGTATGTGAAAAGAAAAAAATGGCTAAGCCTAAAATTGGGCCCTTGAAGACAGAAACAGGGGAATATATTACGGGGAACAAAGAAATGGCAGAAGAATTGAATTGGTACTTCAGATCTGTGTTCACTGGGGAAGACACAAGCAATCTCCCTGAGGTAACAGTGGCTGAAGGACCTGAACTGAAGGGAATTTATATTTGCCAGGAATTGGTGTTGGAGAGACTGTTAGGTCTGAAGGTCGATAAGTCCCCGGGGCCTGATGGTCTACATCCCAGGGTACTGAAGGAGGTGGCTCGAGAAATCGTGGATGCGTTGGTGATTATTTTCCAATGTTCTACAGAGTCAGGATCAGTTCCTGTGGATTGGAGGGTGGCTAATGTTATACCACTTTTTAAGAAAGGTGGGAGAGAGAAAGCAGGAAATTATAGACCAGTTAGTCTGACCTCAGTGGTGGGAAAGATGCTGGAGTCTATTATAAAGGATGAAATTACGACACATCTGGATAGTAGTAACAGGATAGGTCAGAGTCAGCATGGATTTGTGAAGGGGAAATCATGCTTGACTAATCTTCTGGAATTTTTTGAGGATGTAACTCTGAAGATGGATGAGGGAGATCCAGTGGATGTAGTGTACCTGGACTTTCAGAGAGCTTTTGATAAAGTCCCACATATGAGGTTAGTGAGCAAAATTAGGGCGCATGGTATTGGGGGCAAAGTACTAACTTGGATTGAAAGTTGGTTGGCTGACAGGAAACAAAAAGTAGTGATAAACGGCTCCATTTCGGAATGGCAGGCAGTGACCAATGGGGTACCTCAGGGATCAGTGCTGGCACCGCAGCTTTTGACAATGTATATTAATGATATAGAAGATGGTATTAGTAATAACATTAGCAAATTTGCTGATGGTACTAAGCTGGGTGACAGGGTAAAATGTGAGGAGGATGTTAGGAGAGTACAGGGTGACCTGGACAGGTTAGATGAGTGGTCAGATGCATGGCAGATGCAGTTTAATGTGGATAAATGTATGGTTATCCACTTTGGTGGCAAGAACAGGAAGGCAGATTACTACCTAAATGGAATCAATTTAGGTAAAGGGATAGTACAGAGAGATCTGGGTGTTCTTGTACACCAGTCAATGAAGAAAGGCTATAGACCTCCCAGGCCTGAGAGACCTGGAACCGACAGCGAGGTCTGATCAGTGGGTAATCAAAGAAACATTGTCCGCTGTCTGGGCAAAGTTCAGGAGGGGAGTGCTTCCTTTTTTGAAAGAGCTGGTGCAGTCAGGATGGGCTGAATGGTCTCGTGTGGTGCTATCAGACTCGAGGATGCGATGATCTAACGGAACTGCCGTATCAGCTGAGCTCCTGAGTCAGTCTGGCCCAAGGTGGGAGGGAATCCTTTGGGAAAGGTACTGGCCGTGCTCTGAGGCGGCACAGTGGCACAGTGGTTAGCACTGCTGCCTCACAGCGCCAGGGACCCGGGTTCAATTCCTGCCTCAGGTGACTGTCCGTGTGGAGTTTGCACATTCTCCCCTTGTCTGCGCGGGTTTCCTTTGGGTGCTCCGGTTTCCTCCCAGAGTTGAAAGATGTGCAGATTAGGGTGGATTAGCTGTGGGAAATTGGTCATAATGTTCAGGGATGTGTAGGTTAGGGGCATTATAGACAATAGATGCAGGAGTAGGCCATTCTGCCCTTCGAGCCTGAACCACCATTCAATATGATCATGGCTGATCATCCTTAATCAGTATCCTGTTCCTGCCTTATCTCCATAACCCTTGATTCCACTATCCTTGAGAGCTCTATCCAACTCTTTCTTAAATGAATCCAGAGACTGAGCCTCCACTGCCCTCTGGGGCAGAGCGTTCCACACAGCCACCACTCTCTGGGTGAAGAAGTTTCTCCTCATCTCTGTCCTAAATGGTCTACCCCGTATTTTTAAGCTGTGTCCTCTGGTTCGGCACTCACCCATCAGCGGAAACATGATTCCTGCCTCCAGAGTGTCCAATCCTTTCATAATCTTCTATGTCTCAATCAGATTCCCTCTCAGTCTTCTAAACTCGAGGGTACACACAAGCCCAGTTGCTCCAGTCTTTCAGTGTAAGGTAATCCCGCCATTCCAGGAATTGGCCTCGTGAACCTACGCTGCACTCCCTCAATAGCCAGAATGTCTTTCCTCAAATTTGGAGACCAGAACTGCACACAGTACTCCAGGTGTGGTCTCACCAGGGCCCTGTACAGCTGCAGAAGCACCTCTTGCTTCTATACTCAATCCCTCTTGTTATGAAGGCCAGCATACTATTAGCCTTCTTCACTACCTGCTGTACCTGCATGCTTACCTTCATTGACTGGGGCTTTAAAATGTGTTGCTGGAAAAGCGCAGCAGGTCAGGTAGCATCAAAGGAGCAGGAGAATCGACGTTTCGGGCATAAGCCCTGCTTCAGGAATTCCTTTCAGCCTGTGCTGCTCTGGAGGGAATTCCAGGAATCTGACCCAGCAACACTGAAGGAACAGCGAAATATCTTTTTTTATCCACTTGAGGGACATGGGCATCGCTGGCAGGGCTCAGCATCTATTACCCCCAAC
Organism: Hemiscyllium ocellatum; assembly: GCF_020745735.1. Lineage (NCBI taxonomy): Eukaryota > Metazoa > Chordata > Chondrichthyes > Orectolobiformes > Hemiscylliidae > Hemiscyllium > Hemiscyllium ocellatum. The sequence continues at coordinate 7,222,526 of NC_083435.1, forward strand.
CCCCGAGAAGGTGGGAGGTGAGCTGCATTTACTGCCCCTGTCCCTAGTTGCCCCCCCTTGAGAAGGTGGAGGTGAGCTGCATTTACTGCCCCTGTCCCTATTTGCCTCCCCCCCTTGAGAAGGTGGGGGTTGAGCTGCCCTCTTGAACTGCTGCAGTCCATGTGCTGTGGGTAGACCCACAATGTACCTGAGGGAGGGAATTCCAGGATTGGGGCCCAGTGACAGCGAAGGAATGACCGATATATTTCCAAGTCGGGATGGGGAGGGGTTCGGACGGGAACGTGCGGGGGCTGCTGTTCCCATATATCCGCTTCCCTTGTCCTTCTCTCTGGAAGTGGCCGTGGGTTTGGAAGGTGCTGCCTGAGGGTCTTTGGTGAATTTCTGCAGGGCATCTTGTAGCTAATGCCCACCGCTGCTCCTGAGCATCGGTGGGGGGAGGGAGGGGATGTCTGTGGGTATGGTGCCAATCAAGCGGGGGGGGCTGCTTTGCCCCAGATGGGGTCAAGCTTCTTGAGTGTTACTGGGGCAAGTGGGGAGTACACCATCCCACCCTGGGCTGGTGCCCTGTCGGTGGTCGGCAGGTTTGGGGGAGCTGTCATCTGCTGAAGGTATTAGCCTATCTTTGTCTCTACATGATTCACCTCACCCGAAACGTCGACCCTCCTGCTCCTCGGATGCTGCCTGAGCTGTCCTGTGCTTTTCCAGCACCACACTCTCGACTCTGACCAGGTCAAAACCATGCCAAAGTATCATAATCACATAGAGACAAAAACAGTTATTAGTGACTCATTGCTGACGACCGTGCAGTGTCTGAATGCACTGACAGGTACAGAGAGGACCAATAGATCATTCAAAGTTCATTCTCAGCGTACCAGTATCACTGGAAATGAAACTCTGTGACTCCTGACAGAAAGACAGGAAAAAAGCAGCAGGTTAGTGAGTTTCTGAGTCCTGACAGACTTCACCCTGGGATCTTCGAAGAGGTGTTCATTACAAAGGAGATATATTGGCGCCAACCATCCATTAAATTGTGGACAAGTTCCACTGGGCTGGCAAGTAACAAATATACCCCCTTCCATTCATGGTGGGGAGGTTGTGGAGAACGGGACCCTACAGGACAGTTAGCTTGCTATCTGCTAAAGGTGTTAAATTCGATCAGTAAGGAGGTTATAACTGGGCACTTGGAAAGCCCCAAGGTTATCGGGAAGTCAGCAAGGTTTGTAAAAAGGAAGTTGGTTGGAGTTATATGAAGGTGTAAAATGCACTGTAGATAAAGGGGAGCGCACTGATATACCATACATGGATTTCCAGAACTCATTTAAGAAGGGACAACATTAAAATTAATTGTGGGAAAAAGACTAACCCCCTGGTATAGCATGGATAGAAGATTGTCTGGCTGGTAGAAAACAGAGTGTATAGATCTTTGTATGATTAACAGGATCGGATGAGTGGGATCCCATAGAAAGCCTCTACCTTTTATAAGTAAAAAATGAGGTCTGCAGATGCTGGAGATCACAGCTGAAAATGTGTTGCTGGTTAAAGCACAGCAGGTTAGGCAGCATCTCAGGAATAGGGAATTTGACGTTTCGAGCATAAGCCCTTCATCAGGAATTCCTGATGAAGGGCTTATGCTCGAAACGTCGAATTCCCTATTCCTGAGATGCTGCCTAACCTGCTGTGCTTTAACCAGCAACACATTTTCAGCTCTACCTTTTATAATTCAACATTTTAGATAGAGGAATCAAAGGCTACGTTTGCAAATGATGTCAAGTCAGATCGGAAAGTATATTGTGACAATGACATAGAGAAGGAGCAGACCGATATAGGCATGGTGAGTGAGCAGAGATCGGGAGGATGGAGAGTAGTGTGAAAAAATGTGAAGTCGTTTGTTTTGAGAGGAAGAATTAATATAAATGAAAACAAAATATGACTTAATGAGAGAGTAACTGCAGAATTCGGAGGTGCAGAGGTGCTGAATCAGAAAACAAGTGTGTGTAGAGACCGTGGATAATTGAGAAGGTTAAAAGAGGAATTGAATATAAAAGTAAGGAGTTTATGCTTCAGCTATACAGGGCATTGAAGAGAACACATCTCAAATCCTGCAGTTTGAGTGTCCTTGTGGAAGGAAGGGAATTGGTGTATCAGAGAGAGTTCAGAAGAGGTGATCAGATACTGTCAGGAATGAGTGGGTTCGTCAAATGGGGAAACTCTGGACAAACTGGGCCTGTTTCCAATGGCATGGCGAGGGCTGAATTGAGGGAAGTTTATAAGATTGTAAATGGTGGCAAGGTGGATGTGGAAAGGATGTCCTCTTGTGAAAGAGAGTACAGAATAAGGGGGCTCATTAAGGACGGTTTATTTAGGATGGAAAGGAGGACAAATCTTTCTCTCCTGCAGAGGTTTGTGAGACGTCCGGACTCGCAGGATGCTGTGGAAATGCAGCCATCGAACAATTTTAATCTGGAGGGTGTTGAATGTTGCCCGACAGGGGAAGAACAGGATAATCAGGATTAGGAGAGAATATGGATCTCGACAAGGAAGTGATCAGTCCCAATGGAATTGAATGGTGGGGCAGGATTAGACTGGGCTGATCGATGAGCTCCCACTCCTAATGCAACTGTCAGTACAGACCCGAATACACTGTCCAGCCCAAGGAGCTGGGTCCAGGGAAATACATAAATACACCCAGTCATTAACAACCGATGGTACACACCGAGACACCCCAATTAGTGCAGAAATAACACACAGCGGCAAATTCACACATAAACAACAACGCAACTCCAAACAGCTTAAATAAATGAAGCAATGTTGGAAGTCAATAGACAATAGGTGCAGGAGTAGGCCATTCTGTCCTTCGAGCCTGCACCACCATTCAATATGATCATGGCTGATCATCCTTAATCAGTATCCTGTTCCTGCCTTATCTCCATAACCCTTGATCCCACTATCCTTGAGAGCTCTATCCAACTCTTTCTTAAATGAATCCAGAGACTGGGCCTCCACTGCCCTCTGGGGCAGAGCATTCCACACAGCCACCACTCTCTGGGTGAAGAAGTTTCTCCTCATCTCTGTCCTAAATGGTCTACCCCGTATTTTGAAGCTGTGTCCTCTGGTTCGGCACTCACCCATCAACAGAAACATGTTTCCTGCCTCCAGAGTGTCCAATCCTTTCATAATCTTATATGTCTCAATCAGATCCCCTCTCAGTCTTCTAAACTCAAGGGTATATAAGCCCAGTCGCTCCAGTCTTTCAGTGTAAGGTAATCCCGCCATTCCAGGAATTGACCTCGTGAACCTACGCTGCACTCCCTCAATAGCCAGAATGTCTTTCCTCAAATTTGGAGACCAGAACTGCACACAGTACTCCAGGTGTGGTCTCACCAGGGCCCTGTACAGCTGCAGAAGCACCTCTTGCTTCTATACTCAATCCGTCTTGTGATGAAGGCCAGCATACTATTAGCCTTCTTCACTACCTGCTGTACCTGCACGCTTACCTTCATTGACTGGTGTACAAGAAAACCCAGATCTCTCTGTACTGCCCCTTTACCTAACTTGACTCCATTTAGGTAGTAATCTGCCTTCCTGTTCTTGCCACCAAAGTGGATAACCATACATTTATCCACATTAAACTGCATCTGCCATGCATCTGACCACTCACCTAACCTGTCCAGGTCACCCTGTAATCTCCTAACATCCTCATCACATTTCACCCTGCCACCCAGCTTTGTATCATCAGCAAATTTGCTAATGTTACTATTAATACCATCTTCTACATCATTAATATACATTGTCAAAAGCTGCGGTCCCAGCACTGATCCCTGCGGTACCTCACTGGTCATCGCCTGCCATCCTGAAAGGGAGCCGTTTATCACTACCCTTTGTTTCTTATCAGCCAACCAACTTTCAATCCAAATCAGTACTTTGCCCCCAATACCATGCACCCTAATTTTGCTCACTAACCTCCTATGTGGGACTTTATCAAAGTTACATCCTCAAAACAGTGAACCAGGCTCTTAGTAAAAACTGGAGGGGAAGTCTATCCCTCAGTATGACCCTCTGACAGTGCAGCACTCCCTCAGCACTGGCCCTCTGACAGTGCGGCACCCCCTCAGTACTGACCCTCTGACAGTGCGGCACCCCCTCAGTACTGACCCTCTGACAGTGCGGCACTCCCTCAGTACTGACCCTCTGACAGTGCAGCACTCCATCAGTACTGACCCTCTGACAGTGCAGCCCTCCATCAGTACTGACCCTCTGACAGTGCAGCACTCCCTCAGCACTGGCCCTCTGACAGTGCGGCACTCTCTCAGTACTGACCCTCTGACAGTGCGACACTCCCTCAGCACTGACCCTCTAACAGTGCGGCGCTCCCTCAGTACTGACCCTCTGACAGTGCGGCACTCCGACACTGGGGCTGAACTGGGATTACTAACCTACTTTCTCTTCTCCCGTGTCTGGTTTGAAGTGGTGTTGCTGGTGAGTGACCTACAGTGGGCAGTGAACCATCCCCCTTTCCTTGATCTCTTGCTTTTGACTCAGTGTTTTGGCTGTGGAAAGGTGGACGGTGTTTGAGGGAACAAATACAACCCTCCCACTCAGAGACCTCGTGTTCAATTCTCTGTCAGCCACAGCCTGTGAGATCAACGGAAACTTCTGTCAATCCTTTTGACCTAATTTACAGCGGCTGCCAACAAAACGTGAACTCAGAACCTCCATCAATCTCCATCAGATCTTCCCAACGGGTTCGACTTGAGGCTAAGGAAATGCCAAACGTTCCCAGAATGAGCAGGTAGTTTTCTAAGGAAAAGATAGATGGGCATGGCCCATCACCTGTGGGGTTTAGAAGAGCCAGGGAGTTCGATACCATCCTGTGGGCCAAGGGGTGGAGAGATATGGAGGGATTAGGGCATCGTGCTCGATGATCAGCCCTGATTATCTTGAGGGGCTGAAAGGTCTATTTCTGTCCCTATTTTCTATGTTTCTGGATGGAGGCTTGCTCACTGAGTTGGAAGGGTCATTTCCAGACGTTTCATCACCCTACTCGATAAGACCTTCAGTGGGCCTCCAGGAGAAGCATTGTTCATGATTCCTGCTTTCTATTTTAATGTTTGGGTTGGTGAAGTCATTTCCTGTGGCGATGCCATTTCCTTTGGTGATGTCATTTCCTGTTCTTTTTCTCAGGGTGTGTCTCTTTGATTTAATTGCAACATATAAGATCCTGAAGGGATTTGACCGTGTGGATGTATAATAGACCAAACCAAACCCCCTCAAAGTGCACTAAGAAGATATCCTAGACTCTTAACGGTTTCGTATGTTAAAGGCTGGTGTCAGATATTGAACTCAGGGTGTCATTTGATTGGTTAAACTACCAGGCTTGGAAAGAATTAGAGTAACTTAACCCTATTGGAAAATGTAACAGAATAATAGATTATTTCACTGCTAAAGAGTGACTGTTCTGATATCATAAACACACCCTTGGCAAAGGCAAGTTCAGTAAAACAGGTTGTCTCATATGGAATTCAAGCAACAGGAAGTGAACCCTAGTGTTTAGCTGTAACAGGGAGAGAGAGAAGAGTCTCCCCATCCAACTTCAAGACCCCAGCAATTGCTGAAAGCTAAAACTGCAGACCCTAGTTCAGTGGGTGTGCGACCCCATCCATTCAGGCCATTTTCAACATGTGGGACATCTCATCAAGAGGAAGAAGGAAGCTGAGGAAACAAGGATCAGACTGGGCTCTAGACAGTTACAAGGTAGCCAGGAAGGAACTGACAAACAGACTTGGGAAAGTTCGAGAGGGGGCATGACTAAGGAAATCCTTCGGGGATTCTACACTTCCGTCAGGAACAAGAGTGCGGCCAGAGTGCGGGGGAGGGCCGATCAGGGATAGTGCAGGGAACCTGCCCCTGGAGTTGAAGGAGATAGGGGAAGGTCCTGAATGAATAGTTTGCTTCAGTATTCACTACTGAGAGAAACCTTGTCACTTGTGAGGACAGTGTGAAACAGGCTGATATGCTCCAAACACATTGATGTTAAGAAAGAGAAATTACTACAGGAAGTGAGGGAAGGGATTGCTGCATTTTTGGTAATGATCTGTGCGTCCTCACTGTCCACTGGTGTAGTGCCAGATGATTGGAGGGTGGCAAATGTTATTGCCTTGTTCCAGAAAGGGAATAGGGATAATCCTGGGAATTACAGACCAGTCAGTCTGATGTCAGTAGTGGGCAAATTACTGAAGAGCTTACTGAGAGACAGGATTTGTGATTACTTGGAAAACCAGAGTTTGATTAGAGATCATCAGCACGGCTTTGTAAGGGGCAGGTCATGCCTCACAAATATTATTGAATTCTTTAAGGATGTGACAAAACACATTGATGAAGATAGAGCAGTGACTATGGTGCATATGGATTATAGCAAGGGGTTTGATAAGGTTCCCCATGGGAGGCTCATTCAGAAAGTAAGGAGGCATGGGATTCAGGGACATTTCGCTGTCTGGGTACAGAATTGGCTGGCCTATAGGGGACAGAAGGTGGTGGTAGATGGAAAATATTTAGCTTGGAGCTCAGTGACCAGTGATGTTCCACAGGGTTCGGTTCTGGGACATCTGCTCTTTGTGATTTTTATAAATGACTTGGATAAGGAAGTGGAAGGGTGGGTTAGTACGTTTGCCGATGACACAAAGGTTGGTGGAGTGGTAGTGAGTGTGGTGAGCTGTTGTAGGTTGCAATGGGACATTGACAGGATGCAGAACTGGGCTGATAAGTGGCAGATGGAGTTCAACCTGGAAAAGTGTGAAGTGATTCACTTTGAAGGTTGAAGTTGAATGCAGAATACAGGGTTAAAGTCGAGATTCTTGGCAGTGTGGAGGAACAGAGGGATCTGGGTGTCTACGTCCATAGATCCCTCAAAGTTGCCACCCAAGTTGATAGGGTTGTTAAGAAGGTGTGTGGTGTGTTGTCTTTCATTAGCAGGGGGAGTGAGTTTAAGAGGTGCGAGGTTATGCTGCAACTCAATAGAGCCCTGGTTAGACCACACTTGGAATATTGTGTCCAGTTCTGGTTGCCTCATTATAGGAAGGATGTGGAAGCTTCAGAGAGGGTGCAGGGGAGATTTACCAGGATGCTCCCGGACTGGGAGGGCATGTCTAATGAAGAAAGGTCGAGGGAGCTAGGGTTTTTTCTCATTGGAGTGAAGAGGATGAGAGGTGACTTGATAGAGTTGTACAAGCTGATGAGAGGCACAGATAGAATGAATCGTCATTTTCCCAGGACAGAAATGGCTGTCATGAGGGGGTATAATTGGAAGGTGATTGGAGGAAGGTTTAGGAGAGATATCAGAGGTAGGTTCATTACACAGAGAGTGGTGGGTGGGTGGGATGCACTGCCAGCAGTGGGACTGGAGTCAGATACGTTAGGAACATTTAAGCGACTGCTGGACAGGCATATGGAAGGCAGTACAATGAAGGGTGGGTTCGTAAATTTGCCAATGGCATGTAGGCTAGTTTGATCGAAGAGGAGGATAAAAGGCCAGCACAACATAGAAGGCCGAAGGGCCTGCACTGTGCAGTACTCTTCTATGTTCTGTTGTTTCAACTTTTAAAAAGCAGCAGCCAAGGCTTCACTAGCTGTTCACTTTATTGGCTTTGAGCAGACTGCTCATTATATCTGTCTCAACCTTCCTTCATTAATACAGCCAGGACAAAAGGCCCCTCTTAAAGCCAGGGTATCATCACCGAGATCAGGCTGCTGGGAGAGGCTAGAACTCGGGGTCACTGTTTAAAAGGAAGGGGGTCATTTATTTGACAAAAAGATGAAGAACCATTTTGTTTTACAATTGGAGAGTAGAGGGTGTTTGAAATCCCCTCGGCAGTGGGGTGCAGAACCTTGAAGGCAGAAGTGGGTGGGATCTTGATGAGATGATCAGAGATTTAGGGGAATGGAGAGCTGAGGTTTAACCCTTGCTAAGCCATGACAGTCTCAAAGGGAGAGTGGGCCTACCCTCGTTCCTTCTCGGTGTGTAAGGAAATGCCAAGCCATTCATCTCCCAGTCAGAGCGAGTGCCCGAGGAGGGGATTGGCACGTGTAGCCCAGGATATCCACTTGTCAGGCCTGATGCTGAGGAGGTTTTCCTGTCTCTTCTAAGGTGATGTGCCCACTAGCTGTCACCCTGTGTCAGCCTTCCTTGGTGGCACTGACATCTTCCAGGCCCAGCACATGCCCAAGCCAGGGAAAACCTCGTGGCTTGGTTGGTAATTGGCTTGCGCAGCACGGAGGGAATGGCCTCACTGGGTGAACCTGCTTTGCCCCGTCGTGCTGAGGATGGGTCAGGGACGGGATTTGCCCCCTCATTGACCTGTGACCTCTGCACGGCAAAGGCCCAGCTCTGACATCAACAGGTCGACAGCGGCCTCCATCAGTGCCCTACGCCAGGCCCCATCAGGAAAGGCCAAGCCCCTTGTGTGTGGCTTGAGTGACAGGCTGTACCTTTTCCAAATCAGCTCATTCCCACCCCCCACACCACCCCCCCCCCCCCACCAACCCCGGAAAAACAGCACAGCAAGTGACCTCTTCCTGAAGGATCACCAGATCCTGCCCTGTCTCAGAAAGATGCCAGTCACAAGGAACGGGATTCCTGGAAAAATCAAAGCTAACGTGATTCAGGAAGCCTGCACTCTGGTGCTTGGGGTGAGACCTGGCTTAAAGGAAGATGGTGATGTTTGTTGGAGGGTCAGTCATCTCAGCTCCAGGACATCTCTGCAGGAGTCCCTCAGGGTAGTGTCCTCAGCCCCAACCATCTTCAGCAGCTTCATCAATGACCTTCCCTCTGTCATAAGGTCAGAAGTGGGCATGTTCACCGATGACTGCCCAATGTTCAGCACCATTCGTCACTCCTGAGATAATGAAGCAGACAATGTCCAAATGCAACAAATCCTCAATTATTGTCCCCCTGGATCCTACTTATCCTTGGACTGATAGGTGCTGTGTAATATCCATGCCACAGAAATGCCAGGAAATAACTGTCTCCAGGTACAAAGATTCTAACCTTCAGTCCTTGACGTTCAAAGGCAGAACCATCACTACCCACCTCCAATAACATCGCTGTGGGGGGGCTGTCTCCAATGACCAGAAATGGAACTGAACTAAAAGCAAAATACTGCTGATGTTGGAATTCGGAAACAAAAGCGGAAATTGCTGGAGAAACTCAGCAGGTCTGGCAGCACACGTGGAGAGAAAGCAGAGTTAATGCTTCAAATCCAACCCCAGAACTCAGCCTTCTGTCGAAGGGTCACACTGGACTCGGAACATGACTGTTTCTGTTTCCATAGATACAGCCTGACCTGCTGAGTTTCTCCAGCAATTTCCGCTTTTCCTTCTAACTCAACTTCCTGTTTCCATCATGAAGTTGACTTGCTACATAAGCACGGTGGCTCATCTCCTGACTCCCCACAGCCTGTCCACCACCTACAACGCACACCTCAGGAAGGTGATCAGAATGCTCCCCATTTGCCCTGGATGGGGGCAACTCCAACAACACTCAAGAAGCTCACCATCATCAAAGCAGCCCACTTGATTGGTGCCACATCCATCATCCATCATCACTGTCTGGATGATTAGATTCCTTACAGTGTGGAAACAGGCCCTTCGGCCCAACAAATCTACACCGACCCTCCGAAGAGTAAACCACCCAGACCCATCTCCCTCTGACTAATGTCACCTAACACTATGGAGGGTAGTGGGCTAGTGTAGGTTAGGTGGGCTTGGATCGGTGCAATATCGAGGGCCAAAGGGCCTGTACTGCGCTGTATTTTTCCTATGTACTACGGGCAATTTAGCGCGGCCAGTTCACCTGGCCTGCACATCTTTGGACTGTGGGAGGAAACCGGAGCACCCAGAGGAAACCCAGGCAGACACAGGGAGAACGTACAAACTCCACACAGACAGTTGCCTGAGGCTGGAATTGAACCTGGGACCCTGGTGCTGTGAGGCAGCAGTGCTAACCACTGAGCCACTGTGCGATGCTCTGTACAATTCACCAAGGTTCTTCTGACAGCTCCTTCTAACTCAGCGACCCCTACCACATGGGGAGTGATGGACACAGCGCAGTCTTTCTCCCCTTTCTCCCCAGGGAACACCCCATCCTTACTTGGACCCCTCTCACCATTCCTGTGGCTGGCTCCTGTAGGGGGAGTGGGTTGATCTATACGGCCATTGGTGGCAGGAGGCAGCTGAACAGCACCTTTCACAGGGGGCAATTAGGGACAGGCAATAAATGCTGAACCAGCTGAACCAGTAAAGAAGGAAAGAAAACCCCCTCCAGACCTGGGAACAGCCCACACTCTGCCAACGTATTTCACAGACAGCACCCTCCTGTCACCTCCCAGAAGACAGTGAAGGAGGGGTCGAAGTGTTATAGAGATTTTCAGCACGGAAACAGACCCTTCTGTCCAACTTGTCCATGCCGACCAGATATCCCAACTCAATCTAGTCCCACCTGCCAGCACCCGGCCCATATCCCTCCAAACCCTTCCTATTCATATACCCATCCAGATGCCTCTTAAATGTTGCAATTGTACCAGCCTCCACCACTTCCTCTGGCAGCTCATTCCATACCCATACCACCCTCAGCATGAAAGAGTTGCCCCTTAGGTCTCTTTTATATCTTTCCCCTTTCACCCTGAACCTATGCCCTCTAGTTCTGGACTCTTCCACCCCAGGGAAAAGAATTTTATAAACCTCTATAAAGTCATCCCTCAGCTCCAGGGAAAACAGCCCCAGCCTGTTTACCTCTCCCTGTAGCTCAAATCCTCCAACCCTGGCAACATCCTTGTAAATCTTTTCTGAACCCTTTCAAGTTTCACACCATCTTTCCGATAGGAAGGAGATCAGAATTTCACGCAATATTCCAACAGTGGCCTGACCAATGTTCTATACGACCGCAACATGACCTCCCAACTCCTGTACTCAATACTCTGACCAATAAAGGAAAACATACCAAACACCTTCTTCAATATCCCATCCACCTGTCTCCCTGTCTCTGTCTCCTTGTCTCTGTCTCCCCATCGATGTCTTCCTGTCTCTGTCCCCTGTCTCTCTCTCTCTCCCTGTCTCTGTCACCTTGCCTCTGTATCCATCTATCTGTCTCCTTCTCTCTGTCTCCCTCTCTCTGTCTCCAGTCTCTGTCTCCCTCTCTCTGTCTCCTTCTCTCTGTCTCCCTCTCTCTGTCTCCCTGTCTGTGTTTCCCTCTCTCTGTCTCCCTGTCTGTGTTTCCCTATCTCTGTCTCCCTCTCTCTGTCTCCCTCTCTCTGTCTCCCCGCCTCTGTCTCCCTGTCTGTGTCTCCTTGTCTGAGTCTCCCTGTCTCTGTCTCCCTGTCTCTGTCTCCCTGTCTCTGTCTCCCTGTCTCTGTCTCCCTCTCTCTGTCTCCCTGTCTCTGTCTCCCCATCTGTGCCTCCCTGTCTGTTTTCTTGTTGCTCAGTCCCAGCTGTCAGTCTGTTTCTGGGAATGGATGATAAATCGGGTCGAGCAGGAGGGAATTTTATTCGGATTAGTTGAGGCTTTGCTGTGGTATTGCGTGCTGTCCCTCCTGTGTTTACCTGCCCGGGCCGTGGATGTTATGATGAAATTCTTGTAAATTGTTGGAGGATGTGGTCAATGTGAAAGCGAACATGTGTCTGTTTTTGCCTTGAAACGGTTTGGAACAGACAGGCCTGTGGCCTGTGCGGTTTGCTCTCTGCCTTTGGTAGCCCTGAGCTCCGGAACATTCCCTTACTCTGCTGTGGGCACTGTGGGATTCTGGGAAAATACCAGCCCCATCGAGAGCTGCTGTCCTTTAACTGAGAGGAGGGGGTCCTGACATACCTCTCCCCAGGGTGATTGGACCCTCAATGTTGACATCAGGGCAGGCTGGCTATCCCAACACCATTCCTGACAGCACACCCTCCATCAGGCCTGAACACATCCAAAGCTCTGGTGCCCGTGTCCCAGTCCATGCCGGGTTCAGTTCATCCATCACCATCGCCTTCCAACCCCTACACCACCCCCCCGATACTCACTGTCCTCTGGCTCTGCTTGGATTGTGAAGTCCTTCCCATCAGGCTCAGCTCTGTTACCTCGCCAACCCCTCCCTCCCTCTGTAATATTCCCAATCCCTCCAGCCACACGTGAAATTCCTCAGTTTAGACGGAGCACCACCCAGAGCTGAGGCTGCATGCACCAGGACCATGGCCCCTGGAGTTCCGTCCCTGTACTGATTGCCTAGCTGCCTGTTCCGATACAACAGGGAACCCTTCAGTTCATTAAACCAAACCTCACCTCAAAATCTGTTAAAAACCCAATGGGTGGGACGGTGGCTCAGTGGTTAGCACTGCTGCCTTATAGCACCAGGGTCCCAGGTTCAATTCCAGCCTTGGATGACTGTCTGTGTGGAGTTTGCATGTTCTCCCCGTGTCTGCGTGGGTTTCCTCCCACAGTCTGAATATGTGCAGGTTGGGTGAATTGGCCGTGCTAAATTACCCGTAGTGTTCAGGGATGTGTAAGTCAGGGTTAAGTGCAGATTGTTAGGGTAGGGGAATGGCTCTGGGTGGGGAATGTGACAGAGGGTCAGTATGGACTTGTTGGGCCAAATGGCCTGTTTCCACACTGTAGGCATTCTATGATTGATAGCGATGAAATTCTTGCTGGAAGTTGAATTACTTGCCAATGCATATTCATCTGCCATCTCTGCCACTCTCCTCACTTTCTGTTCATCCAAGTGAATTCAGATCGTCTCTGGAATTGAGTTTTTAAACTCCTCCAGGAGAATAATCTCTCTGAGACCCTCATAGGTCTTACCTGTTTTTTAGGCCTGCACCCATCCATCAAAATTACGATGTTTAATTCTTTCGAGCTCAACATCAGTCTGACCTAGTTCCTTCTTTATATTTCTCTGTCGAAATGCTCCAGGTACCAATTCCTGAGCACTCAAGCTGTGCCTGCTTGGCATCTGCGTAATCGCTTCACCCCTCATTGACAGCGATGTAAGTACCTCACTCGTTCACCAACCAGTCACGTCTGAACTAGCATTACGCACAAATTCTCTGACCAAAGGCTTCAACGTCTTTCCCATCAAAAGGTGGCAGTGTTTGAACATATTTGTATAGACCACGAGCACTTCCCTTCACCTCCATCCTGTGGCCTGACTTTACTGACTAAGTCACAACTTCTGACTCACAACTCTCTCTCGCTCCCTTTGTCTTTCTTCCTTCTCTCTCTGCTCGGCTAATAACGTTCTCTCCCTTTTGTTTACCCCTCTCACTCTCTCTTTCTTCTCTCTCTCTCGTTCTCTCTCTCTCTCTTTCTCTTTCTGCTCTCTCTCCCTCTTTCTTTATCTTCTAAGTCCATTTGCCTCAAGTGCAATGTCCATTTTTCTAACTCTACTGCAACGTCTCAGTTTCTCTGACACACTAAACGGTTCGACCAAGCCCATTGCAATTTCAGCTTTTCTATTATCGGCGGTGAAGCCCAATTCAAACGGATTCGCTAAGACTAAAAGTATACCCATCCTCTTAACTTTCCAACGTTCTTGGCAAATTTGGGAAGCATTTTCAAACGCCAGGGCCTCTGTAATAATCTAAAGAGGCGTTTCACTCACTTTTAATTTAACGAAGCACAGGTCACCACAATTAATCAAACTGTACCCCGATGTTGTATTGAGAGATTCAGGACGCTAACTGGTAAAGTGTTTAAATCTGCCCGGATCTATCACAATCCAAAACTGTTCAAACCTGTACAACTAACAGACTGGATCGGTCTACACCTGAGCAGATCTCAGACTGGATCAGTCTAAACCTGACCAAATATCAGACTGGATCTGTCTAAACCTGACCAAATCTCAGACTGGATCTGTCTAAACCTGACCAAATCTCAGACTGGATCGGTCTAAACCTGACCAAATCTCTAACTGGATCGGTCTAAACCTGAGCAGATCTCAGACTGGATCGGTCTAAATCTGACCAAATCTCAGAATGAATCTGTCTAAACCTGACCAAAAATCAGACGGGATCGGTCTAAACCTGACCAAATTTCAGACTAGATCTGTTTAAACCTGGACAAATCTCAGACCGAATCTGTCTAAACCTGACCAAATCTCAGGCTGGATCTGTCTAAACCTGACCAAATTTCAGACTAGATCTGTTTAAACCTGATCAAATCTCAGACTGGATCGGTCTAAACCTGACCAAATCTCAGACTGGATCTGTCTAAACCTGACCAAATCTCAGACTGGATCTATCTAAACCTGACCAAATCTCTGACTGGCTCGGTCTAAACCTGGACAAATCTCAGACTGGATCTGTCTAAACCTGACCAAATCTCAGACTGGATCTGTCTAAACCTGACCAAATCTCAGACTGGATCGGTCTAAACCTGACCAAATCTCAGACTGGATCTGTCTAAACCTGACCAAATCTCAGACTGGATCTATCTAAACCTGACCAAATCTCTGACTGGCTCGGTCTAAATCTGACCAAATCTCAGACTGGATCTGTCTAAACCTGACCAAATCTCAGACTGGATCTGTCTAAACCTGTCCAAATCTCAGGCTGGATCTGTCTAAACCTGACCAAATTTCAGACTAGATCTGTTTAAACCTGGCCAAATCTCAGACTGGATCGGTCCAAACCTGACCTAATTTCAGACTGAATCTGTATAAACCTGACCAAATCTCAGACTGGACCTTTCTAACCCTGACCAAATCCCATACTGGATCTGTCTAAACCTGATCAAATCCCAGATTGGATCTGTCTAAACCTGTCCAAATCTCAGACTGGATCGGTCTAAACCTGATCAAATCCCAGATTGGATCTGTCTAAGCCTGACTAAATCTCAGACTAGATCTGTCTGAACCTGACCGAATCACAGATTGAATCGGTCCAAACCTGGCCAAATCTTAATCTGGATCTATCTAGGCCTGTCCAAATCTCAGACTGGATCTGTCTAAACTTGACCAAATCACAGACTGGATCGCTCTAAACCTGACCAAATCTCAGAATGAATCTGTCTACACCTGATCAAATCTCAGACTGGATCGGACTAAACCTGACCAAATCTCAGACTGGATCGGTCTAAACCTGACCAAATCTCAGACTGGATCTATCTAAACCTGACCAAATATCAGACTGGATCTATCTAAACCTGACCAAATCTCAGACTGGATCGGTCTAAACCTGACCAAATCTCAGACTGGATCTGTCTAAACCTGACCAAATCTCTGACTGACTCGGTCTAAACCTGACCAAATTTCAGACTAGATCTGTTTAAACCTGGACAAATCTCAGACAGGATCTGTCTAAACCTGACCAAATCTCAAATTGGATCTGTCTAAACCGGACCAAATCTCAGACTGGATCGGTCTAAACCTGACCAAATCTCAGACCGAATCTGTCTAAACCTGACCAAATCTGAGATTGGATCAGTCTAAACCTGACCAAATCTCAGACTGGATCTGTCTAAACCTGACCAAATCCCAGACTAGATCTGTCTAAACATGTCCAAATCTCAGACTGGATCTGTCTAAACCTGACCAAATCTCAGACTGAATCTGTCTAAACCTGACCAAATCCCAGACTGGATCTGTCTAAACCAAACCAAATCTCAGATTGGATCTGTCTAAACGTGACCAAATCCCAGACTGGATCTGTCTCAACCTGTCCAAATCTCAGACTGGATCGGTCTAAACCTGTCCAAATCTCAGACTGGATCAGTCTAAACCTGTCCAAATATCAGACTGGATCGGTCTAAGCCTGACAAAATCTCAGACTGGATCGGCCTAAACCTGACCAATTCTCAGACTGGATCTGTCGCAACCTGACCAAATCTCAGACTGGATTTGTCGAAACCTGACCAAATCTCAGACCGGATCTTTCTAAACCTGACCAAATCTCAGACTGGATCGATCTAAACCTGACCAATTCTCAGACTGAATCTGTCTAAACCTGACCAAATCTCAGACTGAATCTGTCTAAACCTGACCAAATCTCAGACTGAATCTGTCTAAACCTGACCAAATCTCAGACTGGATCAGTCTAAACCTGATCAAATCCCAGATTGGATCTGTCTAAGCCTGACTAAATCTCAGACTAGATCTGTCTGAACCTGACCGAATCACAGATTGAAACGGTCCAAACCTGGCCAAATCTTAATCTGGATCTATCTAGGTCTGTCCAAATCTCAGACGGGATCTGTCTAAACCTGACCAAATCTCAGACTGGATCGGTCTAAACCTGACCAAATCTCAGACTGGATCGCTCTAAACCTGACCAAATCTCAGACTGGATCTGTCTAAACCTGACCAAATCTCAGACTGGATCGCACTAAACCTGACCAAATCTCAGACTGGATCGGTCTAAACCTGACCAAATCTCAGACTGGATCAGTCTAAACCTGATCAAATCCCAGATTGGATCTGTCTAAGCCTGACTAAATCTCAGACTATTTCTGTCTGAACCTGACGATATAAAAAATTGAAACGGTCCAAACCTGGCCAAATCTTAATCTGGATCTATCTAGGCCTGTCCAAATCTCAGACTGGATCGGTCTAAACCTGACCAAATCTCAGATTGGATCTGTCTAAACCTGACCAAATCTCAGACTGGATCGGTCTAAACCTGACCAAATCTCAGATTGGATCAGTCTAAACCTGACCAAATCTCAGACTGGATCGCTCTAAACCTGACCAAATCTCAGACTGGATCGGTCTAAACCTGACCAAATCTCAGATTAGATCAGTTTAATCCTGACCAAATCTCAGGCTGGATCTGTCTAAACCTGACCAAATTTCAGACTGGATCTGTCTAAAGCTGACCAAATCCCAGACTGGATCAGTCTAAACCTGACCAAATCTCAGACTGGATCTGTCTAAACCTGACCAAATCACGGAATGGATCGGTCTAAACCTGACCAAATCTCAGACTGGATCTGTCTAAACCTGACCAAATCTCAGACTGGATCAGTCTAAGCCTGATCAAATCCTAGATTGGATCTGTCTAAGCCTGACTAAATCTCAGACTAGATCTGTCTGAACCTGACCGAATCACAGATTGAAACGATCCAAACCTGGCCAAATCTTAATCTGGATCTATCTAGGCCTGTCCAAATCTCAGACTGGATCTGTCTAAACCTGACCAAATCTCAGAATGGATCTGTCTAAACCTGACCAAATCTCAGACCGGATCTGTCTAAACCTGACCAAATATCAGTAATGGATTGGTCTAAACCTGACCAAATCTTAGACTGGATCTGTCGAAACCTGACCAAATCTCAGACCGGATCTTTCTAAACCTGACCAAATCTCAGACTGGATCGATCTAAACCTGACCAATTCTCAGACTGAATCTGTCTAAACCTGACCAAATCTCAGGCTGGATCAGTCTAAACCTGATCAAATCCCAGATTGGATCTGTCTAAGCCTGACTAAATCTCAGACTGGATCTGTCTGAACCTGACCGAATCACAGATTGAATCGGTCCAAACCTGGCCAAATCTTAATCTGGGTCTATCTAGGCCTGTCCAAATCTCAGACTGGATCTGTCTAAACCTGACCAAATCTCAGACTGGATCTGTCTAAACCTGATCAAATCTCAGACTGGATCGCTCTAAACCTGACCAAATCACAGACTGGATCGGTCTAAACCTGACCAAATCTCAGATTGGATCAGTCTAAACCTGACCAAATCTCAGACTGGATCGCTCTAAACCTGACCAAATCACAAACTGGATCGGTCTAAACCTGACCAAATCTCAGATTAGATCAGTTTAAACCTGACCAAATCTCTGACTGGATCAGTTTAATCCTGACCAAATCTCAGGCTGGATCTGTCTAAACCTGACCAAATCTCAGACTGAATTGGTCTAAACCTGACCAAATTTCAGACTGGATCTGTCTAAACCTGATCAAATCCCAGATTGGATCTGTCTAAGCCTGACTAAATCTCAGACTAGATCTGTCTGAACCTGACCGAATCACAGATTGAATCGGTCTAAACCTGGCCAAATCTTAATCTGGATCTATCTAGGCCTGTCCAAATTTCAGACTGGATCTGTCTAAAGCTGACCAAATCTCAGACTGGATCTGTCTAAACCTGATCAAATCTCAGACTGGATCGCTCTAAACCTGACCAAATCTCATACTGGATCGGTCCAAACCTGACCAAATCTCAGATTGGATCAGTCTAAACCTGACCAAATCTCAGACTGGATCTGTCTAAACCTGACCAAATCTCAGACTGGATCAGTCTAAGCCTGATCAAATCCCAGATTGGATCTGTCTAAGCCTGACTAAATCTCAGACTAGATCTGTCTGAACCTGACCGAATTACAGATTGAATCGGTCCAAACCTGGCCAAATCTTAATCTGGATCTATCTAGGCGTGTCCAAATCTCAGACTGGATCGGTCTAAACCTGACCAAATCTCAGATTGGATCTGTCTAAACCTGACCAAATCTCAGACCGGATCTGTCTAAACCTGACCAAATATCAGTAATGGATTGGTCTAAACCTGACCAAATCTCAGACAGGATCTGTCGAAACCTGACCAAATCTCAGACCGGATCTTTCTAAACCTGACAAAATCTCAGACTGGATCGATCTAAACCTGACCAATTCTCAGACTGAATCTGTCTAAACCTGACCAAATCTCAGACTGGATCAGTCTAAACCTGATCAAATCCCAGGTTGGATCTGTCTAAGCCTGACTAAATCTCAGACTAGATCTGTCTGAACCTGACCGAATCACAGATTGAATCGGTCCAAACCTGGCCAAATCTTAATCTGGATCTATCTAGGCCTGTCCAAATCTCAGACTGGATCTGTCTAAACCTGACCAAATCTCAGACTGGATCGCTCTAAACCTGACCAAATCTCAGACTGGATCGGTCTAAACCTGACCAAATCTCAGATTGGATCAGTCTAAACCTGACCAAATCTCAAACTGGATCGCTCTAAACCTGACCAAATCACAGACTGGATCGGTCTAAACCTGACCAAATCTCAGATTAGATCAGTTTAAACCTGACCAAATCTCTGACTGGATCAGTTTAATCCTGACCAAATCTCAGGCTGGATCTGTCTAAACCTGACCAAATCTCAGACTGAATTGGTCTAAACCTGACCAAATTTCAGACTGGATCTGTCTAAACCTGATCAAATCCCAGATTGGATCTGTCTAAGCCTGACTAAATCTCAGACTAGATCTGTCTGAACCTGACCGAATCACAGATTGAATCGGTCCAAACCTGGCCAAATCTTAATCTGGATCTATCTAGGCCTGTCCAAATCTCAGACTGGATCTGTCTAAACTTGACCAAATCACAGACTGGATCGCTCTAAACCTGACCAAATCTCAGAATGAATCTGTCTACACCTGATCAAATCTCAGACTGGATCGGACTAAACCTGACCAAATCTCAGACTGGATCGGTCTAAACCTGACCAAATCTCAGACTGGATCTATCTAAACCTGACCAAATATCAGACTGGATCTATCTAAACCTGACCAAATCTCAGACTGGATCGGTCTAAACCTGACCAAATCTCAGACTGGATCTGTCTAAACCTGACCAAATCTCTGACTGACTCGGTCTAAACCTGACCAAATTTCAGACTAGATCTGTTTAAACCTGGACAAATCTCAGACAGGATCTGTCTAAACCTGACCAAATCTCAAATTGGATCTGTCTAAACCGGACCAAATCTCAGACTGGATCGGTCTAAACCTGACCAAATCTCAGACCGAATCTGTCTAAACCTGACCAAATCTGAGATTGGATCAGTCTAAACCTGACCAAATCTCAGACTGGATCTGTCTAAACCTGACCAAATCCCAGACTAGATCTGTCTAAACATGTCCAAATCTCAGACTGGATCTGTCTAAACCTGACCAAATCTCAGACTGAATCTGTCTAAACCTGACCAAATCCCAGACTGGATCTGTCTAAACCAAACCAAATCTCAGATTGGATCTGTCTAAACGTGACCAAATCCCAGACTGGATCTGTCTCAACCTGTCCAAATCTCAGACTGGATCGGTCTAAACCTGTCCAAATCTCAGACTGGATCAGTCTAAACCTGTCCAAATATCAGACTGGATCGGTCTAAGCCTGACCAAATCTCAGACTGGATCGGCCTAAACCTGACCAATTCTCAGACTGGATCTGTCGCAACCTGACCAAATCTCAGACTGGATCTGTCGAAACCTGACCAAATCTCAGACCGGATCTTTCTAAACCTGACCAAATCTCAGACTGGATCGATCTAAACCTGACCAATTCTCAGACTGAATCTGTCTAAACCTGACCAAATCTCAGACTGAATCTGTCTGAACCTGACCAAATCTCAGACTGAATCTGTCTAAACCTGACCAAATCTCAGACTGGATCAGTCTAAACCTGATCAAATCCCAGATTGGATCTGTCTAAGCCTGACTAAATCTCAGACTAGATCTGTCTGAACCTGACCGAATCACAGATTGAAACGGTCCAAACCTGGCCAAATCTTAATCTGGATCTATCTAGGTCTGTCCAAATCTCAGACGGGATCTGTCTAAACCTGACCAAATCTCAGACTGGATCGGTCTAAACCTGACCAAATCTCAGACTGGATCGCTCTAAACCTGACCAAATCTCAGACTGGATCTGTCTAAACCTGACCAAATCTCAGACTGGATCGCACTAAACCTGACCAAATCTCAGACTGGATCGGTCTAAACCTGACCAAATCTCAGACTGGATCAGTCTAAACCTGATCAAATCCCAGATTGGATCTGTCTAAGCCTGACTAAATCTCAGACTAGATCTGTCTGAACCTGACGATATAAAAAATTGAAACGGTCCAAACCTGGCCAAATCTTAATCTGGATCTATCTAGGCCTGTCCAAATCTCAGACTGGATCGGTCTAAACCTGACCAAATCTCAGATTGGATCTGTCTAAACCTGACCAAATCTCAGACTGGATCGGTCTAAACCTGACCAAATCTCAGATTGGATCAGTCTAAACCTGACCAAATCTCAGACTGGATCGCTCTAAACCTGACCAAATCTCAGACTGGATCGGTCTAAACCTGACCAAATCTCAGATTAGATCAGTTTAATCCTGACCAAATCTCAGGCTGGATCTGTCTAAACCTGACCAAATTTCAGACTGGATCTGTCTAAAGCTGACCAAATCCCAGACTGGATCAGTCTAAACCTGACCAAATCTCAGACTGGATCTGTCTAAACCTGACCAAATCACGGAATGGATCGGTCTAAACCTGACCAAATCTCAGACTGGATCTGTCTAAACCTGACCAAATCTCAGACTGGATCAGTCTAAGCCTGATCAAATCCTAGATTGGATCTGTCTAAGCCTGACTAAATCTCAGACTAGATCTGTCTGAACCTGACCGAATCACAGATTGAAACGATCCAAACCTGGCCAAATCTTAATCTGGATCTATCTAGGCCTGTCCAAATCTCAGACTGGATCTGTCTAAACCTGACCAAATCTCAGAATGGATCTGTCTAAACCTGACCAAATCTCAGACCGGATCTGTCTAAACCTGACCAAATATCAGTAATGGATTGGTCTAAACCTGACCAAATCTTAGACTGGATCTGTCGAAACCTGACCAAATCTCAGACCGGATCTTTCTAAACCTGACCAAATCTCAGACTGGATCGATCTAAACCTGACCAATTCTCAGACTGAATCTGTCTAAACCTGACCAAATCTCAGGCTGGATCAGTCTAAACCTGATCAAATCCCAGATTGGATCTGTCTAAGCCTGACTAAATCTCAGACTGGATCTGTCTGAACCTGACCGAATCACAGATTGAATCGGTCCAAACCTGGCCAAATCTTAATCTGGGTCTATCTAGGCCTGTCCAAATCTCAGATTGGATCTGTCTAAACCTGACCAAATCTCAGACTGGATCTGTCTAAACCTGATCAAATCTCAGACTGGATCGCTCTAAACCTGACCAAATCTCAGACTGGATCGGTCTAAACCTGACCAAATCTCAGATTGGATCAGTCTAAACCTGACCAAATCTCAGACTGGATCGCTCTAAACCTGACCAAATCACAAACTGGATCGGTCTAAACCTGACCAAATCTCAGATTAGATCAGTTTAAACCTGACCAAATCTCTGACTGGATCAGTTTAATCCTGACCAAATCTCAGGCTGGATCTGTCTAAACCTGACCAAATCTCAGACTGAATTGGTCTAAACCTGACCAAATTTCAGACTGGATCTGTCTAAACCTGATCAAATCCCAGATTGGATCTGTCTAAGCCTGACTAAATCTCAGACTAGATCTGTCTGAACCTGACCGAATCACAGATTGAATCGGTCTAAACCTGGCCAAATCTTAATCTGGATCTATCTAGGCCTGTCCAAATTTCAGACTGGATCTGTCTAAACCTGACCAAATCTCAGACTGGATCTGTCTAAAGCTGACCAAATCCCAGACTGGATCAGTCTAAACCTGACCAAATCTCAGACTGGATCTGTCTAAACCTGACCAAATCTCAGGCTGGATCTGTCTAAACCTGACCAAATTTCAGACTGGATCTGTCTAAAGCTGACCAAATCCCAGACTGGATCAGTCTAAACCTGACCAAATCTCAGACTGGATCTGTCTAAACCTGACCAAATCACGGAATGGATCGGTCTAAACCTGACCAAATCTCAGACTGGATCTGTCTAAACCTGACCAAATCTCAGACTGGATCAGTCTAAGCCTGATCAAATCCTAGATTGGATCTGTCTAAGCCTGACTAAATCTCAGACTAGATCTGTCTGAACCTGACCGAATCACAGATTGAAACGATCCAAACCTGGCCAAATCTTAATCTGGATCTATCTAGGCCTGTCCAAATCTCAGACTGGATCTGTCTAAACCTGACCAAATCTCAGAATGGATCTGTCTAAACCTGACCAAATCTCAGACCGGATCTGTCTAAACCTGACCAAATATCAGTAATGGATTGGTCTAAACCTGACCAAATCTTAGACTGGATCTGTCGAAACCTGACCAAATCTCAGACCGGATCTTTCTAAACCTGACCAAATCTCAGACTGGATCGATCTAAACCTGACCAATTCTCAGACTGAATCTGTCTAAACCTGACCAAATCTCAGGCTGGATCAGTCTAAACCTGATCAAATCCCAGATTGGATCTGTCTAAGCCTGACTAAATCTCAGACTGGATCTGTCTGAACCTGACCGAATCACAGATTGAATCGGTCCAAACCTGGCCAAATCTTAATCTGGGTCTATCTAGGCCTGTCCAAATCTCAGATTGGATCTGTCTAAACCTGACCAAATCTCAGACTGGATCTGTCTAAACCTGATCAAATCTCAGACTGGATCGCTCTAAACCTGACCAAATCTCAGACTGGATCGGTCTAAACCTGACCAAATCTCAGATTGGATCAGTCTAAACCTGACCAAATCTCAGACTGGATCGCTCTAAACCTGACCAAATCACAAACTGGATCGGTCTAAACCTGACCAAATCTCAGATTAGATCAGTTTAAACCTGACCAAATCTCTGACTGGATCAGTTTAATCCTGACCAAATCTCAGGCTGGATCTGTCTAAACCTGACCAAATCTCAGACTGAATTGGTCTAAACCTGACCAAATTTCAGACTGGATCTGTCTAAACCTGATCAAATCCCAGATTGGATCTGTCTAAGCCTGACTAAATCTCAGACTAGATCTGTCTGAACCTGACCGAATCACAGATTGAATCGGTCTAAACCTGGCCAAATCTTAATCTGGATCTATCTAGGCCTGTCCAAATTTCAGACTGGATCTGTCTAAACCTGACCAAATCTCAGACTGGATCTGTCTAAACCTGATCAAATCCCAGACTGGATCGCTCTAAACCTGACCAAATCTCATACTGGATCGGTCCAAACCTGACCAAATCTCAGATTGGATCAGTCTAAACCTGACCAAATCTCAGACTGGATCTGTCTAAACCTGACCAAATCTCAGACTGGATCAGTCTAAGCCTGATCAAATCCCAGATTGGATCTGTCTAAGCCTGACTAAATCTCAGACTAGATCTGTCTGAACCTGACCGAATCACAGATTGAATCGGTCCAAACCTGGCCAAATCTTAATCTGGATCTATCTAGGCCTGTCCAAATCTCAGACTGGATCTGTCTAAACCTGACCAAATCTCAGATTGGATCTGTCTAAACCTGACCAAATCTCAGACCGGATCTGTCTAAACCTGACCAAATATCAGTAATGGATTGGTCTAAACCTGACCAAATCTCAGACAGGATCTGTCGAAACCTGACCAAATCTCAGACCGGATCTTTCTAAACCTGACAAAATCTCAGACTGGATCGATCTAAACCTGACCAATTCTCAGACTGAATCTGTCTAAACCTGACCAAATCTCAGACTGGATCAGTCTAAACCTGATCAAATCCCAGGTTGGATCTGTCTAAGCCTGACTAAATCTCAGACTAGATCTGTCTGAACCTGACCGAATCACAGATTGAATCGGTCCAAACCTGGCCAAATCTTAATCTGGATCTATCTAGGCCTGTCCAAATCTCAGACTGGATCTGTCTAAACCTGACCAAATCTCAGACTGGATCGCTCTAAACCTGACCAAATCTCAGACTGGATCGGTCTAAACCTGACCAAATCTCAGATTGGATCAGTCTAAACCTGACCAAATCTCAAACTGGATCGCTCTAAACCTGACCAAATCACAGACTGGATCGGTCTAAACCTGACCAAATCTCAGATTAGATCAGTTTAAACCTGACCAAATCTCTGACTGGATCAGTTTAATCCTGACCAAATCTCAGGCTGGATCTGTCTAAACCTGACCAAATCTCAGACTGAATTGGTCTAAACCTGACCAAATTTCAGACTGGATCTGTCTAAACCTGATCAAATCCCAGATTGGATCTGTCTAAGCCTGACTAAATCTCAGACTAGATCTGTCTGAACCTGACCGAATCACAGATTGAATCGGTCCAAACCTGGCCAAATCTTAATCTGGATCTATCTAGGCCTGTCCAAATCTCAGACTGGATCTGTCTAAGCCTGATCAAATCTCAGACTGGATCGCTCTAAACCTGAGCAAATCTCAGACTGGATCTGACTAAACCTGACCAAATCTCAGATTGGATCTGTCTAAACCTGACCAAATCTCAGACTGGATCTGTCTAAACCTGACCAAATATCAGTAATGGATTGGTCTAAACCTGACCAAATCTCAGACTGGATCTGTCGAAACCTGACCAAATCTCAGACCGGATCTTTCTAAACCTGACCAAATCTCAGACTGGATCGATCTAAACCTGACCAATTCTCAGACTGAATCTGTCTAAACCTGACCAAATCTCAGACTGAATCTGTCTAAACCTGACCAAATCTCAGACTGAATCTGTCTAAACCTGACCAAATCTCAGATTGAAGTGGTCTAAACCTGACCAAATTTCAGACTGGATCAGTCTAAACCTGACCAAATCTCAGACTGGATCTGTCTAAACCTGACCAAATCTCAGACTGGATCGGTCTAAACCTGATCAAATCCCAGATTGGATCTGTCTAAGCCTGACTAAATCTCAGACTAGATCTGTCTGAACCTGACCGAATCACAGATTGAATCGGTCCAAACCTGGCCAAATCTTAATCTGGATCTATCTAGGCGTGTCCAAATCTCAGACTGGATCGGTCTAAACCTGACCAAATCTCAGATTGGATCTGTCTAAACCTGACCAAATATCAGTAATGGATTGGTCTAAACCTGACCAAATCTCAGACTGGATCTGTCGAAACCTGACCAATTCTCTGACTGAATCTGTCTAAACCTGACCAAATCTCAGACTGAATCTGTCTAAACCTGACCAAATCTCAGATTGGACCTGTCTCAACCTGACCAAATCTCAGACTGGATCGGTCTAAACCTGATCAAATCCCAGATTGGATCTGTCTAAGCCTAACTAAATCTCAGACTAGATCTGTCTGAACCTGACCGAATCACAGATTGAATCGGTCCAAACCTGGCCAAATCTTAATCTGGATCTATCTAGGCCTGTCCACATCTCAGACTGGATCTGTCTAAACCTGACCAAATCTCAGACTGGATCGCTCTAAACCTGACCAAATTTCAGACTGGATCGCTCTAAACCTGACAAAAATCACAGACTGGATCAGTCTAAACCTGACCAAATCTCAGATTGGATCAGTCTAAACCTGACCAAATCTCAGACTGGATCGCTCTAAACCTGACCAAATCTCAGACTGGATCGGTCTAAACCTGACCAAATCTCAGATTAGATCAGTTTAAACCTGACCAAATCTCTGACTGGATCTGTCTAAACCTGACCAAATCTCAGACTGAATTGGTCTAAACCTGACCAAATTTCAGACTGGATCTGTCTAAACCTGATCAAATCCCAGATTGGATCTGTCTAAGCCTGACTAAATCTCAGACTAGATCTGTCTGAACCTGACCGAATCACAGATTGAATCGGTCCAAACCTGGCCAAATCTTAATCTGGATCTATCTAGACCTGTCCAAATCTCAGACTGGATCTGTCTAAGCCTGATCAAATCTCAGACTGGATCGCTCTAAACCTGACCAAATCTCAGACTGGATCTGTCTAAACCTGACCAAATCTCAGATTGGATCTGTCTAAACCTGACCAAATCTCAGACTGGATCTGTCTAAACCTGACCAAATATCAGTAATGGATTGGTCTAAACCTGACCAAATCTCAGACTGGATCTGTCGAAACCTGACCAAATCTCAGACCGGATCTTTCTAAACCTGACCAAATCTCAGACTGGATCGATCTAAACCTGACCAATTCTCAGACTGAATCTGTCTAAACCTGACCAAATCTCAGACTGAATCTGTCTAAACCTGACCAAATCTCAGACTGGATCTGTCTAAACCTGACCAAATCTCAGATTGAAGTGGTCTAAACCTGACCAAATTTCAGACTGGATCAGTCTAAACCTGACCAAATCTCAGACTGGATCTGTCTAAACCTGACCAAATCTCAGACTGGATCGGTCTAAACCTGATCAAATCCCAGATTGGATCTGTCTAAGCCTGACTAAATCTCAGACTAGATCTGTCTGAACCTGACCGAATCACAGATTGAATCGGTCCAAACCTGGCCAAATCTTAATCTGGATCTATCTAGGCCTGTCCAAATCTCAGACTGGATCGGTCTAAACCTGACCAAATCTCAGATTGGATCTGTCTAAACCTGACCAAATATCAGTAATGGATTGGTCTAAACCTGACCAAATCTCAGACTGGATCTGTCGAAACCTGACCAATTCTCAGACTGAATCTGTCTAAACCTGACCAAATCTCAGACTGAATCTGTCTAAACCTGACCAAATCTCAGATTGGACCTGTCTCAACCTGACCAAATCTCAGACTGGATCGGTCTAAACCTGATCAAATCCCAGATTGGATCTGTCTAAGCCTAACTAAATCTCAGACTAGATCTGTCTGAACCTGACCGAATCACAGATTGAATCGGTCCAAACCTGGCCAAATCTTAATCTGGATCTATCTAGGCATGTCCACATCTCAGACTGGATCTGTCTAAACCTGACCAAATCTCAGACTGGATCGCTCTAAACCTGACCAAATCTCAGACTGGATCGCTCTAAACCTGACAAAATCACAGACTGGATCAGTCTAAACCTGACCAAATCTCAGATTGGATCAGTCTAAACCTGACCAAATCTCAGACTGGATCGCTCTAAACCTGACCAAATCACAGACTGGATCAGTTTAAACCTGACCAAATCTCAGGCTGGATCAGTTTAAACCTGACCAAATCTCAGACTGGATCGCTCTAAACCTGACCAAATCACAGACTGGATCAGTTTAATCGTGACCAAATCTCAGGCTGGATCTGTCTAAACCTGACCAAATCTCAGACTGAATTGGCCTAAACCTGATCAAATTTCAGACTGGATCTGTCTAAACCTGACCAAATCCCAGACTGGATCAGTCTAAACCTGATCAAATCGCAGATTGGATCTGTCTAAGCCTGACTAAATCTCAGACTAGATCTGTCTGAACCTGACCAAATCTCAGACTGGATCGGTCCAAACCTGGCCAAATCTTAATCTGGATCTATCTAGGCCTGTCCAAATCTCAGACTGGATCTGTCTAAACCTGACCAAATCTCAGACCGGATCTGTCTAAACCTGACCAAATATCAGTAATGGATTGGTCAAAACCTGACCAAATCTCAGACTGGATCTGTCGAAACCTGACCAATTCTCAGACTGGATCAGTCTAAACCTGATCAAATCCCAGATTGGATCTGTCTAAGCCTGACCAAATCTCAGACTGGATCGGTCTAAACCTGACCAAATCTCAGACTGGATCTGTCTAAATCTGACCAAATCTCAGACTAGATCTGTTTAAACCTGACCAAATCTCAGACTGAATCTGTCTAAACCTGACCAATTCTCAGACTGGATCAGTCTAAACCTAACCAAATCTCAGACTGGATCAGCCTAAACCTGTCCAAATCTCTGACTGGATCTGTCTAAACCTGACCAAATCTCAGACTGAATCTGTCTAAACCTGACCAAATCTCAGACTGGATCAGTCTAAACCTGATCAAATCCCAGATTGGATCTGTCTAAGCCTGACTAAATCTCAGACTAGATCTGTCTGAACCTGACCGAATCACAGATTGAAACGGTCCAAACCTGGCCAAATCTTAATCTGGATCTATCTAGGCCTGTCCAAATCTCAGACTGGATCTGTCTAAACCTGACCAAATCTCAGACTGGATCGGTCTAAACCTGACCAAATCTCAGATTGAATTGGTCTAAACCTGACCAAATTTCAGACTGGATCAGTCTAAACCAGTCCAAATCTCAATATGGTTCTGTCTAAACCTGACCATTCTCAGACTGGATCTATCTAAACCTGACCAAATCACGGAATGGATCGGTCTAAAACTGTCCAAATCTCAGACTGGATGTGTCCAAACCTGTCCAAATCTCAGACTGGATCTGTCCAAACCTGTCCAAATTACTGACTGGATCGGTCTAAACCTGACCAAATGTCAATATGGTTCTGTCTAAACTGGATCAATTCTCAGTGGATCAGTCGAAACCTGACCAAATCTTAGACTGAATCTGTTTAAACCTGACCAAATATCAGACTGGATCGGTCTAAACCTGACCAAATCTCAGACTGGATCTGTCTAAATCTGACCAAATCTCAGACTAGATCTGTTTAAACCTGACCAAATCTCAGACTGAATCTGTCTAAACCTGACCAATTCTCAGACTGGATCAGTCTAAACCTAACCAAATCTCAGACTGGATCAGCCTAAACCTGTCCAAATCTCAGACTGGATCTGTCTAAACCTGACCAAATCTCAGACTGAATCTGTCTAAACCTGACCAAATCTCAGATTGGATCAGTTTAACATGATCAGGTCTCAGACTGGATGTGTCCAAACCTGTCCAAACCTCAATTGGTTCTGTCTAAACCGGACCAAATGTCAGACTGGATCTGTCTAAACCTGACCAAATCTCAGACTAGATCAGTTTAAAACTGACCAAATCTCTGACTGAATGTGTCTAAACCTGACCAAATCTCAGACTGGATCGGTCTAAACCTGACCAAATCTCTGACTGGGTCAGTCTAAACCTGACCAAATCTCAGACTGGATCAGTCTAAACCTGACCAAATCTCAGACTAGATCGGTCTAAACCTGACCAAATCCCTAACTGGATCAGGTTAAACCTGACCAATTCTTAGACTGGATCGGTCTAAATCTGACCAAATCTCAGACTGGATCTGTCTAAACCTGACCAAATCACAGACTGAATCTGTCTAAACCTGACTAAATCTCAGACTGGATCGGTCTAAATCTGACCAAATCTCAGACTGGATCGGTCTAAATCTGACCAAATCTCAGACTGGATCGGTCTAAATCTGACCAAATCTCAGACTGGATCTGTCTAAACCTGACCAAATCTCAGATTGGTTCTATCTAAACCCGACCAAATCTCAGACTGAATCTGTCTAAACCTGACCAAATATCAGACTGAATCTGTCTAAACCTGACCAAATCTCAGACTGGATCGGTCTAAACCTGACCAAATCTCAGACTGGATCGGTCTAAATCTGACCAAATCTCAGACTAGATCTGTTTAAACCTGACCAATTCTCAGACTGGCTCGGTCTAAACCTGAACAAATCTCAGACTGGATCAGCCTAAACCTGCCCAAATCTCAGACTGGATCTGTCTAAACCTGACCAAATCTCAGACTGAATCTGTCTAAACCTGACCAAATCTCAGATTGGATCAGTTTAACATGATCAGGTCTCAGACTGGATGTGTCCAAACCTGTCCAAACCTCAATTGGTTCTGTCTAAACCGGACCAAATGTCAGACTGGATCTGTCTAAACCTGACCAAATCTCAGACTAGATCAGTTTAAAACTGACCAAATCTCTGACTGAATGTGTCTAAACCTGACCAAATCTCAGACTGGATCAGTCTAAACCTGACCAAATCTCTGACTGGATCAGTCTAAACCTGACCAAATCTCAGACGGGATCTGTTCAAACCTGACCAAATCTGTGACTGGATTGGTCTAAACCTGACCAAATCTCAGACTGGATCAGTCTAAACCTGACCAAATCCCTGACTGGATCAGGTTAAACCTGACCAATTCTTAGACTGGATCGGTCTAAATCTGACCAAATCTCAGACTGGATCTGTCTAAACCTGACCAAATCACAGACTGAATCTGTCTAAACCTGACCAAATCTCAGACTGGATCGGTCTAAATCTGACCAAATCTCAGACTGGATCTGTCGAAACCTGACCAAATCACAGACTGAATCTGTCTAAACCTGACCAAATCTCAGACTGGATCCGTCTAAACCTGACCAAATCTCAGACTGGAGCGGTCTAAATCTGACCAAATCTCAGACTAGATCTGTTTAAACCTGGCCAAATCTCTGACTGGATCGGTCTAAACCTGACCAAATCTCAGACTGGATCGGTCTAAACCTGACCAAATCTCAGACTGGATCTGCCTAAACCTGACCAAATCTCAGACTGGATCCGTCTAAACCTGACCAAATCTCAGATTGAACTGGTCTAAACCTGATCAAATTTCAGACTGGATCGGTCTAAACCTGACCAAATCTCAGATTGGATCTGTCTAAACCTGACCAAATCTCAGAATGGATCTATCTAAACCTGTCCAAATCTCAGACTGGATGTGTCCAAATCTGTCCAAATCTCTGACTGGATGTGTCTAAACCTGTCCAAACCACATTATGGTTCTGTCTAAACCTGACCAAATCTCAGACTGGATCGGACTAAACCTGACCAAATCTCAATATGGTTCTGTCTAAACCTGACCAAATCTCAGACTGGATCTGTTTAAACCTGACCAAATCTCTGACTGGATCGGTCTAAACCTGACCAAATCTCTGACTGGATCTATCTAAACCTGACCAAATCTCTGACTGGCTCGGTCTAAACCTGACCAATTCGCAGACTGAATCTGTCTAAACCTGACCAAATCTCAGACTGAATCTGTCTAAACCTGACCAAATCTCAGACTGGATCTGTCTCAACCTGACCAAATCTCAGACTGGATCGGTCTAAACCTGATCAAATCCCAGATTGGATCTGTCTAAGCCTAACTAAATCTCAGACTAGATCTGTCTGAACCTGACCGAATCACAGATTGAATCGGTCCAAACCTGGCCAAATCTTAATCTGGATCTATCTAGGCCTGTCCACATCTCAGACTGGATCTGTCTAAACCTGACCAAATCTCAGACTGGATCGCTCTAAACCTGACCAAATCTCAGACTGGATCGCTCTAAACCTGACAAAATCACAGACTGGATCTGTCTAAACCTGACCAAATCTCAGACTGGATCGCTCTAAACCTGACCAAATCACAGACTGGATCAGTTTAAACCTGACCAAATCTCAGGCTGGATCAGTTTAAACCTGACCAAATCTCAGACTGGATCGCTCTAAACCTGACCAAATCACAGACTGGATCAGTTTAATCGTGACCAAATCTCAGGCTGGATCTGTCTAAACCTGACCAAATCTCAGACTGAATTGGCCTAAACCTGATCAAATTTCAGACTGGATCTGTCTAAACCTGATCAAATCCCAGATTGGATCTATCTAAGCCTGACTAAACCTCAGACTAGATCTGTCTGAACCTGACCGAATCACAGATTGAATCGGTCCAAACCTGGCCAAATCTTAATCTGGATCTATCTAGGCCTGTCCAAATCTCAGACTGGATCTGTCGAAACCTGACCAAATCTCAGACTGGATCGATCTAAACCTGACCAAATCTCAGACCGGATCTGTCTAAACCTGACCAAATCTCAGACAGGATCTGTCTAAACCTGACCAAATCTCAGACTAGATTGGTCTAAACCTGACCAAATCCCAGACTAGATCTGTCTAAACCTGACCATATGTCAGACAGGATCGGTCTAAACCTGACCAAATTCCAGACTGGATCGGTCTAAACCTGACCAAATCACGGAATGGATCGGTCTAAACCTGACCAATTCTCAGAGTGGCTCGGTCTAAACCTGAACAAATCTCAGACTGGATCTGTCTAAACCTGACCAAATCTCAGATTAGATCAATTTAAACCTGACCAAATCTCTGACTGGATCAGTTTAATCCTGACCAAATCTCAGGCTGGATCTGTCTAAACCTGACCAAATCTCAGATTGAATTGGTCTAAACCTGACCAAATTTCAGACTGGATCAGTCTAAACCTGACCAAATCTCAGACTGGATCAATCTAAACCTGACCAAATCACGGAATGGATCAGTCTAAACCTGACCAAATCTCAGATTGAATTGGTCTAAACCTGTTAAAATCTCAATATGGTTCTGTCTAAACCTGACCAAATCTCAGACTGGCTCGGTCTAAACCTGTCCAAATCTCACTATGGTTCTGTCTAAACTGGATCAATTCTCAGTGGATCAGTCGAAACCTGACCAAATATCAGACTGGATCGGTCTAAACCTGACCAAATCTCAGACTGGATCTGTCTAAATCTGACCAAATCTCAGACTAGATCTGTTTAAACCTGACCAAATCTCAGACTGAATCTGTCTAAACCTGACCAAATCTCAGATTGGATCAGTTTAACATGATCAGGTCTCAGACTGGATGTGTCCAAACCTGTCCAAACCTCAATTGGTTCTGTCTAAACCGGACCAAATGTCAGACTGGATCTGTCTAAACCTGACCAAATCTCAGACTAGATCAGTTTAAAACTGACCAAATCTCTGACTGAATGTGTCTAAACCTGACCAAATCTCAGACTGGATCGGTCTAAACCTGACCAAATCTCTGACTGGGTCAGTCTAAACCTGACCAAATCTCAGACTGGATCAGTCTAAACCTGACCAAATCTCAGACTAGATCGGTCTAAACCTGACCAAATCCCTAACTGGATCAGGTTAAACCTGACCAATTCTTAGACTGGATCGGTCTAAATCTGACCAAATCTCAGACTGGATCTGTCTAAACCTGACCAAATCTCAGATTGGTTCTATCTAAACCCGACCAAATCTCAGACTGAATCTGTCTAAACCTGACCAAATCACAGACTGAATCTGTCTAAACCTGACCAAATCTCAGACTGCATCGGTCTAAATCTGACCAAATCTCAGACTAGATCTGTTTAAACCTGGTCAAATCTCTGACTGGATCAGTCTAAACCTGACCAAACCTAAGACTGGATCGGTCTAAAGCTGACCAAATCTCAGACTGGATCTACCTAAACCTGACCAAATCTCAGACTGGATCAGTCTAAACCTGACCAAATCTCAGACTGGATCTATCTAAACCTGACCAAATCTCAGACTGGATCTATCTAAACCTGACCAAATCACGGAATGGATCGGTCTAAACCTGACCAAATCTCAGACTGCATATGTACAAACCTGTCCAAATCTCTGACTGGATATGTCTAAACCTGTCCAAATCTCAATATAGTTCTGTCGAAACCTGACAAAATCTCAAACTGGATCGGTCTAAACCTGACCAAATCTCAGACTAGATCAGTTTAAAACTGACCAAATCTCAGACTGAATGTGTCTAAACCTGACCAAATCTCAGACTGGATCGGTCTAAACCTGACCAAATCTCTGACTGGATCAGTCTAAACCTGTCCAAATCTCTGACTGGATCAGTCTAAACCTGACCAAATCTCAGACTGGATCTGTTCAAACCTGACCAAATCTCAGACTAGATCAGTCTAAACCTGACCAAATACCTGACTGGATCAGGTTAAACCTGACCAATTCTTAGACTGGATCAGTCTAAACCTGACCAAATCTCAGACTAGATCAGTCTAAACCTGACCAAATCCCTGACTGGATCAGTCCAAACCTGACCAAATCTCAGACTGGATCAGTCTAAACCTGACCAAATCTCAGACTAGATCGGTCTAAACCTGACCAAATCCCTGACTGGATCAGGTTAAACCTGACCAATTCTTAGACTGGATCGGTCTAAATCTGACCAAATCTCAGACTGGATCTGTCTAAACCTGACCAAATCACAGACTGAATCTGTCTAAACCTGACCAAATCTCAGACTGGATCGGTCTAAACCTGACCAAATCTCAGACTGGATTGGTCTAAATCTGACCAAATCTCAGACTAGATCTGTTTAAACCTGGCCAAATCTCTGACTGGATCAGTCTAAACCTGACCAAATCTCAGACTGGATCCGTCTAAACCTGACCAAATCTCAGATTGAACTGGTCTAAACCTGATCAAATTTCAGACTGGATCGGTCTAAACCTGACCAAATCTCAGATTGGATCTGTCTAAACCTGACCAAATCTCAGACTGGATGTGTCTAAACCTGTCCAAATCTCAGACTGGATGTGCCTAAACCTGTCCAAATCTCAATATGGTTCTGTCTAAAGCTGACCAATTCTCAGACTGGATCGGTCTAAACCTGACCAAATCTCAGACTGGATCTGTCTAAACCTGACCAAATCTCAGACTGGATCTATCTAAACCTGACCAAATCACGGAATGGATCGGTCTAAACCTGTCCAAATCTCAGACTGCATTTGTCCAAACCTGTCTAAATCTCAGACTGGATCTGTCCAAACCTGTCCAAATCTCTGACTGGATATGTCTAAACCTGTCCAAATCTCAGACTGGATCAGTCTAAACCTGACCAAATCTCAGACTAGATCAGTCTAAACCTGACCAAATCCCTGACTGGATCAGGTTAAACCTGACCAATTCTTAGACTGGATCAGTCTAAACCTGACCAAATCTCAGACTAGATCAGTCTAAACCTGACCAAATCCCTGACTGGATCAGTCTAAACCTGACCAAATCTCAGACTGGATCAGTCTAAACCTGACCAAATCTCAGACTAGATCGGTCCAAACCTGACCAAATCCCTGACTGGATCAGGTTAAACCTGACCAATTCTTAGACTAGATCGGTCTAAATCTGACCAAATCTCAGACTGGATCTGTCTAAACCTGACCAAATCACAGACTGAATCTGTCTAAACCTGACCAAATCTCAGACTGGATCGGTCTAAACCTGACCAAATCTCAGATTGAACTGGTCTAAACCTGATCAAATTTCAGACTGGATCGGTCTAAACCTGACCAAATCTCAGATTGGATCTGTCTAAACCTGACCAAATCTCAGACTGGATGTGTCTAAACCTGTCCAAATCTCAGACTGGATGTGCCTAAACCTGACCAAATCTCAGACTGGATCAGTCTAAACCTGACCAAATCCCTGACTGGATCAGGTTAAACCTGACCAATTCTTAGACTGGATCGGTCTAAATCTGACCAAATCTCAGACTGGATCTGTCTAAACCTGACCAAATCACAGACTGAATCTGTCTAAACCTGACTAAATCTCAGACTGGATCGGTCTAAATCTGACCAAATCTCAGACTGGATCGGTCTAAATCTGACCAAATCTCAGACTGGATCTGTCTAAACCTGACCAAATCACAGACTGAATCTGTCTAAACCTGACCAAATCTCAGACTGGATCGGTCTAAACCTGACCAAATCTCAGACTGGATCGGTCTAAATCTGACCAAATCTCAGACTAGATCTGTTTAAACCTGACCAATTCTCAGACTGGCTCGGTCTAAACCTGAACAAATCTCAGATTGGATCAGTCTAAACCTGTCCAAATCTCAATATGGTTCTGTCTAAACTGGATCAATTCTCAGTGGATCAGTCGAAACCTGACCAAATCTTAGACTGAATCTGTTTAAACCTGACCAAATATCAGACTGGATCGGTCTAAACCTGACCAAATCTCAGACTGGATCTGTCTAAATCTGACCAAATCTCAGACTAGATCTGTTTAAACCTGACCAAATCTCAGACTGAATCTGTCTAAACCTGACCAATTCTCAGACTGGATGTGTCTAAACCTAACCAAATCTCAGACTGGATCAGCCTAAACCTGTCCAAATCTCAGACTGGATCTGTCTAAACCTGACCAAATCTCAGACTGAATCTGTCTAAACCTGACCAAATCTCAGATTGGATCAGTTTAACATGATCAGGTCTCAGACTGGATGTGTCCAAACCTGTCCAAACCTCAATTGGTTCTGTCTAAACCGGACCAAATGTCAGACTGGATCTGTCTAAACCTGACCAAATCTCAGACTAGATCAGTTTAAAACTGACCAAATCTCTGACTGAATGTGTCTAAACCTGACCAAATCTCAGACTGGATCAGTCTAAACCTGACCAAATCTCAGACGGGATCTGTTCAAACCTGACCAAATCTGTGACTGGATTGGTCTAAACCTGACCAAATCTCAGACTGGATCAGTCTAAACCTGACCAAATCCCTGACTGGATCAGGTTAAACCTGACCAATTCTTAGACTGGATCGGTCTAAATCTGACCAAATCTCAGACTGGATCTGTCTAAACCTGACCAAATCACAGACTGAATCTGTCTAAACCTGACCAAATCTCAGACTGGATCGGTCTAAATCTGACCAAATCTCAGACTGGATCGGTCTAAATCTGACCAAATCTCAGACTGGATCTGTCGAAACCTGACCAAATCACAGACTGAATCTGTCTAAACCTGACCAAATCTCAGACTGGATCCGTCTAAACCTGACCAAATCTCAGACTAGATCAGTCTAAACCTGACCAAATCCCTGACTGGATCAGTCTAAACCTGACCAAATCTCAGACTGGATCAGTCTAAACCTGACCAAATCTCAGACTAGATCTATCCAAACCTGACCAAATCCCTGACTGGATCAGGTTAAACCTGACCAATTCTTAGACTAGATCGGTCTAAATCTGACCAAATCTCAGACTGGATCTGTCTAAACCTGACCAAATCACAGACTGGATCTGTCTAAACCTGACCAAATCTCAGACTGGATCGGTCTAAACCTGACCAAATCTCAGATTGAACTGGTCTAAACCTGATCAAATTTCAGACTGGATCGGTCTAAACCTGACCAAATCTCAGATTGGATCTGTCTAAACCTGACCAAATCTCAGACTGGATGTGTCTAAACCTGTCCAAATCTCAGACTGGATGTGCCTAAACCTGACCAAATCTCAGACTGGATCAGTCTAAACCTGACCAAATCCCTGACTGGATCAGGTTAAACCTGACCAATTCTTAGACTGGATCGGTCTAAATCTGACCAAATCTCAGACTGGATCTGTCTAAACCTGACCAAATCACAGACTGAATCTGTCTAAACCTGACTAAATCTCAGACTGGATCGGTCTAAATCTGACCAAATCTCAGACTGGATCGGTCTAAATCTGACCAAATCTCAGACTGGATCTGTCTAAACCTGACCAAATCACAGACTGAATCTGTCTAAACCTGACCAAATCTCAGACTGGATCGGTCTAAACCTGACCAAATCTCAGACTGGATCGGTCTAAATCTGACCAAATCTCAGACTAGATCTGTTTAAACCTGACCAATTCTCAGACTGGCTCGGTCTAAACCTGAACAAATCTCAGATTGGATCAGTCTAAACCTGACCAAATCTCAATATGGTTCTGTCTAAACTGGATCAATTCTCAGTGGATCAGTCGAAACCTGACCAAATCTCAGACTGAATCTGTTTAAACCTGACCAAATATCAGACTGGATCGGTCTAAACCTGACCAAATCTCAGACTGGATCTGTCTAAATCTGACCAAATCTCAGACTAGATCTGTTTAAACCTGACCAAATCTCAGACTGAATCTGTCTAAACCTGACCAATTCTCAGACTGGATGTGTCTAAACCTGACCAAATCTCAGACTGGATCAGCCTAAACCTGTCCAAATCTCAGACTGGATCTGTCTAAACCTGACCAAATCTCAGACTGAATCTGTCTAAACCTGACCAAATCTCAGATTGGATCAGTTTAACATGATCAAATCTCAGACTGGATGTGTCCAAACCTGTCCAAACCTCAATTGGTTCTGTCTAAACCTGACCAAATGTCAGACTGGATCTGTCTAAACCTGACCAAATCTCAGACTAGATCAGTTTAAAACTGACCAAATCTCTGACTGAATGTGTCTAAACCTGACCAAATCTCAGACTGGATCAGTCTAAACCTGACCAAATCTCTGACTGGATCAGTCTAAACCTGACCAAATCTCAGACGGGATCTGTTCAAACCTGACCAAATCTGTGACTGGATTGGTCTAAACCTGACCAAATCTCAGACTGGATCAGTCTAAACCTGACCAAATCCCTGACTGGATCAGGTTAAACCTGACCAATTCTTAGACTGGATCGGTCTAAATCTGACCAAATCTCAGACTGGATCTGTCTAAACCTGACCAAATCACAGACTGAATCTGTCTAAACCTGACCAAATCTCAGACTGGATCGGTCTAAATCTGACCAAATCTCAGACTGGATCGGTCTAAATCTGACCAAATCTCAGACTGGATCTGTCGAAACCTGACCAAATCACAGACTGAATCTGTCTAAACCTGACCAAATCTCAGACTGGATCCGTCTAAACCTGACCAAATCTCAGACTGGAGCGGTCTAAATCTGACCAAATCTCAGACTAGATCTGTTTAAACCTGACCAAATCTCTGACTGGATCGGTCTAAACCTGACCAAACCTAAGACTGGATCGGTCTAAACCTGACCAAATCTCAGACTGGATCTGCCTAAACCTGACCAAATCTCAGACTGGATCCGTCTAAACCTGACCAAATCTCAGATTGAACTGGTCTAAACCTGATCAAATTTCAGACTGGATCGGTCTAAACCTGACCAAATCTCAGATTGGATCTGTCTAAACCTGACCAAATCTCAGAATGGATCTATCTAAACCTGTCCAAATCTCAGACTGGATGTGTCCAAATCTGTCCAAATCTCTGACTGGATGTGTCTAAACCTGTCCAAACCTCATTATGGTTCTGTCTAAACCTGACCAAATCTCAGACTGGATCGGTCTAAACCTGACCAAATCTCAATATGGTTCTGTCTAAACCTGACCAAATCTCAGACTGGATCTGTCTAAACCTGACCATATCTCAGACTGGATCGGACTAAACCTGACCATATCTCAGACTGAATCTGTCTAAACCTGACCAAATCTCAGACAGGATCTGTCTAAACCTGACCAAATCTCAGACTAGATTGGTCTAAACCTGACCAAATCCCAGACTGGATCAGTCTAAACATGATCAAATCTCAGACTGGATCTGTCTAAATCTGACCAATCTCAGACTAGATCTGTTTAAACCTGACCAAATCTCTGACTGGATCGGTCTAAACCTGACCAAATCTCTGACTGGATCTATCTAAACCTGACCAAATCTCTGACTGGCTCGGTCTAAACCTGACCAATTCGCAGACTGAATCTGTCTAAACCTGACCAAATCTCAGACTGAATCTGTCTAAACCTGACCAAATCTCAGACTGGATCTGTCTCAACCTGACCAAATCTCAGACTGGATCGGTCTAAACCTGATCAAATCCCAGATTGGATCTGTCTAAGCCTAACTAAATCTCAGACTAGATCTGTCTGAACCTGACCGAATCACAGATTGAATCGGTCCAAACCTGGCCAAATCTTAATCTGGATCTATCTAGGCCTGTCCACATCTCAGACTGGATCTGTCTAAACCTGACCAAATCTCAGACTGGATCGCTCTAAACCTGACCAAATCTCAGACTGGATCGCTCTAAACCTGACAAAATCACAGACTGGATCTGTCTAAACCTGACCAAATCTCAGACTGGATCGCTCTAAACCTGACCAAATCACAGACTGGATCAGTTTAAACCTGACCAAATCTCAGGCTGGATCAGTTTAAACCTGACCAAATCTCAGACTGGATCGCTCTAAACCTGACCAAATCACAGACTGGATCAGTTTAATCGTGACCAAATCTCAGGCTGGATCTGTCTAAACCTGACCAAATCTCAGACTGAATTGGCCTAAACCTGATCAAATCCCAGATTGGATCTATCTAAGCCTGACTAAAACTCAGACTAGATCTGTCTGAACCTGACCGAATCACAGATTGAATCGGTCCAAACCTGGCCAAATCTTAATCTGGATCTATCTAGGCCTGTCCAAATCTCAGACTGGATCTGTCGAAACCTGACCAAATCTCAGACTGGATCGATCTAAACCTGACCAAATCTCAGACCGGATCTGTCTAAACCTGACCAAATCTCAGACAGGATCTGTCTAAACCTGACCAAATCTCAGACTAGATTGGTCTAAACCTGACCAAATCCCAGACTAGATCTGTCTAAACCTGACCATATGTCAGACAGGATCGGTCTAAACCTGACCAAATTCCAGACTGGATCGGTCTAAACCTGACCAAATCACGGAATGGATCGGTCTAAACCTGACCAATTCTCAGAGTGGCTCGGTCTAAACCTGAACAAATCTCAGACTGGATCTGTCTAAACCTGACCAAATCTCAGATTAGATCAATTTAAACCTGACCAAATCTCTGACTGGATCAGTTTAATCCTGACCAAATCTCAGGCTGGATCTGTCTAAACCTGACCAAATCTCAGATTGAATTGGTCTAAACCTGACCAAATTTCAGACTGGATCAGTCTAAACCTGACCAAATCTCAGACTGGATCAATCTAAACCTGACCAAATCACGGAATGGATCAGTCTAAACCTGACCAAATCTCAGATTGAATTGGTCTAAACCTGTCCAAATCTCAATATGGTTCTGTCTAAACCTGACCAAATCTCAGACTGGATCTATCTAAACCTGACCAAATCTCAGACTGGCTCGGTCTAAACCTGTCCAAATCTCACTATGGTTCTGTCTAAACTGGATCAATTCTCAGTGGATCAGTCGAAACCTGACCAAATCTTAGACTGAATCTGTCTAAACCTGACCAAATATCAGACTGGATCGGTCTAAACCTGACCAAATCTCAGACTGGATCTGTCTAAATCTGACCAAATCTCAGACTAGATCTGTTTAAACCTGACCAAATCTCAGACTGAATCTGTCTAAACCTGACCAAATCTCAGATTGGATCAGTTTAACATGATCAGGTCTCAGACTGGATGTGTCCAAACCTGTCCAAACCTCAATTGGTTCTGTCTAAACCGGACCAAATGTCAGACTGGATCTGTCTAAACCTGACCAAATCTCAGACTAGATCAGTTTAAAACTGACCAAATCTCTGACTGAATGTGTCTAAACCTGACCAAATCTCAGACTGGATCGGTCTAAACCTGACCAAATCTCTGACTGGGTCAGTCTAAACCTGACCAAATCTCAGACTGGATCAGTCTAAACCTGACCAAATCTCAGACTAGATCGGTCTAAACCTGACCAAATCCCTAACTGGATCAGGTTAAACCTGACCAATTCTTAGACTGGATCGGTCTAAATCTGACCAAATCTCAGACTGGATCTGTCTAAACCTGACCAAATCTCAGATTGGTTCTATCTAAACCCGACCAAATCTCAGACTGAATCTGTCTAAACCTGACCAAATCACAGACTGAATCTGTCTAAACCTGACCAAATCTCAGACTGGATCGGTCTAAATCTGACCAAATCTCAGACTAGATCTGTTTAAACCTGGCCAAATCTCTGACTGGATCAGTCTAAACCTGACCAAACCTAAGACTGGATCGGTCTAAAGCTGACCAAATCTCAGACTGGATCTACCTAAACCTGACCAAATCTCAGACTGGATCAGTCTAAACCTGACCAAATCTCAGACTGGATCTATCTAAACCTGACCAAATCTCAGACTGGATCTATCTAAACCTGACCAAATCACGGAATGGATCGGTCTAAACCTGACCAAATCTCAGACTGCATATGTACAAACCTGTCCAAATCTCTGACTGGATATGTCTAAACCTGTCCAAATCTCAATATAGTTCTGTCGAAACCTGACAAAATCTCAAACTGGATCGGTCTAAACCTGACCAAATCTCAGACTAGATCAGTTTAAAACTGACCAAATCTCTGACTGA
This sequence comes from Hemiscyllium ocellatum, assembly GCF_020745735.1. Taxonomy (NCBI): domain Eukaryota; kingdom Metazoa; phylum Chordata; class Chondrichthyes; order Orectolobiformes; family Hemiscylliidae; genus Hemiscyllium; species Hemiscyllium ocellatum. The sequence continues at coordinate 7,265,091 of NC_083435.1, forward strand.
ATGTGTCTAAACCTGACCAAATCTCAGACTGGATCGGTCTAAACCTGACCAAATCTCTGACTGGATCAGTCTAAACCTGTCCAAATCTCTGACTGGATCAGTCTAAACCTGACCAAATCTCTGACTGGATCAGTCTAAACCTGACCAAATCTCAGACTGGATCTGTTCAAACCTGACCAAATCTCAGACTAGATCAGTCTAAACCTGACCAAATACCTGACTGGATCAGGTTAAACCTGACCAATTCTTAGACTGGATCAGTCTAAACCTGACCAAATCTCAGACTAGATCAGTCTAAACCTGACCAAATCCCTGACTGGATCAGTCCAAACCTGACCAAATCTCAGACTGGATCAGTCTAAACCTGACCAAATCTCAGACTAGATCGGTCTAAACCTGACCAAATCCCTGACTGGATCAGGTTAAACCTGACCAATTCTTAGACTGGATCGGTCTAAATCTGACCAAATCTCAGACTGGATCTGTCTAAACCTGACCAAATCACAGACTGAATCTGTCTAAACCTGACCAAATCTCAGACTGGATCGGTCTAAACCTGACCAAATCTCAGACTGGATTGGTCTAAATCTGACCAAATCTCAGACTAGATCTGTTTAAACCTGGCCAAATCTCTGACTGGATCAGTCTAAACCTGACCAAATCTCAGACTGGATCCGTCTCAACCTGACCAAATCTCAGATTGAACTGGTCTAAACCTGATCAAATTTCAGACTGGATCGGTCTAAACCTGACCAAATCTCAGATTGGATCTGTCTAAACCTGACCAAATCTCAGACTGGATGTGTCTAAACCTGTCCAAATCTCAGACTGGATGTGCCTAAACCTGTCCAAATCTCAATATGGTTCTGTCTAAAGCTGACCAATTCTCAGACTGGATCGGTCTAAACCTGACCAAATCTCAGACTGGATCTGTCTAAACCTGACCAAATCTCAGACTGGATCTATCTAAACCTGACCAAATCACGGAATGGATCGGTCTAAACCTGTCCAAATCTCAGACTGCATTTGTCCAAACCTGTCTAAATCTCAGACTGGATCTGTCCAAACCTGTCCAAATCTCTGACTGGATATGTCTAAACCTGTCCAAATCTCAGACTGGATCAGTCTAAACCTGACCAAATCTCAGACTAGATCAGTCTAAACCTGACCAAATCCCTGACTGGATCAGGTTAAACCTGACCAATTCTTAGACTGGATCAGTCTAAACCTGACCAAATCTCAGACTAGATCAGTCTAAACCTGACCAAATCCCTGACTGGATCAGTCTAAACCTGACCAAATCTCAGACTGGATCAGTCTAAACCTGACCAAATCTCAGACTAGATCGGTCCAAACCTGACCAAATCCCTGACTGGATCAGGTTAAACCTGACCAATTCTTAGACTAGATCGGTCTAAATCTGACCAAATCTCAGACTGGATCTGTCTAAACCTGACCAAATCACAGACTGAATCTGTCTAAACCTGACCAAATCTCAGACTGGATCGGTCTAAACCTGACCAAATCTCAGATTGAACTGGTCTAAACCTGATCAAATTTCAGACTGGATCGGTCTAAACCTGACCAAATCTCAGATTGGATCTGTCTAAACCTGACCAAATCTCAGACTGGATGTGTCTAAACCTGTCCAAATCTCAGACTGGATGTGCCTAAACCTGACCAAATCTCAGACTGGATCAGTCTAAACCTGACCAAATCCCTGACTGGATCAGGTTAAACCTGACCAATTCTTAGACTGGATCGGTCTAAATCTGACCAAATCTCAGACTGGATCTGTCTAAACCTGACCAAATCACAGACTGAATCTGTCTAAACCTGACTAAATCTCAGACTGGATCGGTCTAAATCTGACCAAATCTCAGACTGGATCGGTCTAAATCTGACCAAATCTCAGACTGGATCTGTCTAAACCTGACCAAATCACAGACTGAATCTGTCTAAACCTGACCAAATCTCAGACTGGATCGGTCTAAACCTGACCAAATCTCAGACTGGATCGGTCTAAATCTGACCAAATCTCAGACTAGATCTGTTTAAACCTGACCAATTCTCAGACTGGCTCGGTCTAAACCTGAACAAATCTCAGATTGGATCAGTCTAAACCTGTCCAAATCTCAATATGGTTCTGTCTAAACTGGATCAATTCTCAGTGGATCAGTCGAAACCTGACCAAATCTTAGACTGAATCTGTTTAAACCTGACCAAATATCAGACTGGATCGGTCTAAACCTGACCAATTCTCAGACTGGATCTGTCTAAATCTGACCAAATCTCAGACTAGATCTGTTTAAACCTGACCAAATCTCAGACTGAATCTGTCTAAACCTGACCAATTCTCAGACTGGATCAGTCTAAACCTAACCAAATCTCAGACTGGATCAGCCTAAACCTGTCCAAATCTCAGACTGGATCTGTCTAAACCTGACCAAATCTCAGACTGAATCTGTCTAAACCTGACCAAATCTCAGATTGGATCAGTTTAACATGATCAGGTCTCAGACTGGATGTGTCCAAACCTGTCCAAACCTCAATTGGTTCTGTCTAAACCGGACCAAATGTCAGACTGGATCTGTTTAAACCTGACCAAATCTCAGACTAGATCAGTTTAAAACTGACCAAATCTCTGACTGAATGTGTCTAAACCTGACCAAATCTCAGACTGGATCAGTCTAAACCTGACCAAATCTCTGACTGGATCAGTCTAAACCTGACCAAATCTCAGACGGGATCTGTTCAAACCTGACCAAATCTGTGACTGGATTGGTCTAAACCTGACCAAATCTCAGACTGGATCAGTCTAAACCTGACCAAATCCCTGACTGGATCAGGTTAAACCTGACCAATTCTTAGACTGGATCGGTCTAAATCTGACCAAATCTCAGACTGGATCTGTCTAAACCTGACCAAATCACAGACTGAATCTGTCTAAACCTGACCAAATCTCAGACTGGATCGGTCTAAATCTGACCAAATCTCAGACTGGATCGGTCTAAATCTGACCAAATCTCAGACTGGATCTGTCGAAACCTGACCAAATCACAGACTGAATCTGTCTAAACCTGACCAAATCTCAGACTGGATCCGTCTAAACCTGACCAAATCTCAGACTGGAGCGGTCTAAATCTGACCAAATCTCAGACTAGATCTGTTTAAACCTGGCCAAATCTCTGACTGGATATGTCTAAACCTGACCAAATCTCAGACTGGATCTGCCTAAACCTGACCAAATCTCAGACTGGATCCGTCTAAACCTGACCAAATCTCAGATTGAACTGGTCTAAACCTGATCAAATTTCAGACTGGATCGGTCTAAACCTGACCAAATCTCAGATTGGATCTGTCTAAACCTGACCAAATCTCAGAATGGATCTATCTAAACCTGTCCAAATCTCAGACTGGATGTGTCCAAATCTGTCCAAATCTCTGACTGGATGTGTCTAAACCTGTCCAAACCACATTATGGTTCTGTCTAAACCTGACCAAATCTCAGACTGGATCGGACTAAACCTGACCAAATCTCAATATGGTTCTGTCTAAACCTGACCAAATCTCAGACTGGATCTGTCTAAACCTGACCAAATCTCAGACTGGATCGGACTAAACCTGACCAAATCTCAGACTGAATCTGTCTAAACCTGACCAAATCTCAGACAGGATCTGTCTAAACCTGACCAAATCTCAGACTAGATTGGTCTAAACCTGACCAAATCCCAGACTGGATCAGTCTAAACATGATCAAATCTCAGACTGGATCAGTTTAACATGATCAGGTCTCAGACTGGATGTGTCCAAACCTGTCCAAACCTCAATTGGTTCTGTCTAAACCGGACCAAATGTCAGACTGGATCTGTCTAAACCTGACCAAATCTCAGACTAGATCAGTTTAAAACTGACCAAATCTCTGACTGAATGTGTCTAAACCTGACCAAATCTCAGACTGGATCAGTCTAAACCTGACCAAATCTCTGACTGGATCAGTCTAAACCTGACCAAATCTCAGACTGGATCTGTTCAAACCTGACCAAATCTGTGACTGGATTAGTCTAAACCTGACCAAATCTCAGACTGGATCAGTCTAAACCTGACCAAATCCCTGACTGGATCAGGTTAAACCTGACCAATTCTTAGACTGGATCGGTCTAAATCTGACCAAATCTCAGACTGGATCTGTCTAAACCTGACCAAATCACAGACTGATCTGTCTAAACCTGACCAAATCTAAGACTGGATCGGTCTAAATCTGACCAAATCTCAGACTGGATCGGTCTAAATCTGACCACATCTCAGACTGGATCTGTCTAAACCTGACCAAATCACAGACTGAATCTGTCTAAACCTGACCAAATCTCAGATTGGTTCTATCTAAACCCGACCAAATCTCAGACTGAATCTGTCTAAACCTGACCAAATATCAGACTGAATCTGTCTAAACCTGACCAAATCTCAGACTGGATCGGTCTAAACCTGACCAAATCTCAGACTGGATCGGTCTAAATCTGACCAAATCTCAGACTAGATCTGTTTAAACCTGACCAATTCTCAGACTGGCTCGGTCTAAACCTGAACAAATCTCAGACTGGATCAGCCTAAACCTGCCCAAATCTCAGACTGGATCTGTCTAAACCTGACCAAATCTCAGACTGAATCTGTCTAAACCTGACCAAATCTCAGATTGGATCAGTTAACATGATCAGGTCTCAGACTGGATGTGTCCAAACCTGTCCAAACCTCAATTGGTTCTGTCTAAACCGGACCAAATGTCAGACTGGATCTGTCTAAACCTGACCAAATCTCAGACTAGATCAGTTTAAAACTGACCAAATCTCTGACTGAATGTGTCTAAACCTGACCAAATCTCAGACTGGATCAGTCTAAACCTGACCAAATCTCTGACTGGATCAGTCTAAACCTGACCAAATCTCAGACTAGATCAGTTTAAAACTGACCAAATCTCTGACTGAATGTGTCTAAACCTGACCAAATCTCAGACTGAATCTGTCTAAACCTGACCAAATCTCAGACTGGATCTGTCTCAACCTGACCAAATCTCAGACTGGATCGGTCTAAACCTGATCAAATCCCAGATTGGATCTGTCTAGGCCTAACTAAATCTCAGACTAGATCTGTCTTAACCTGACCGAATCACAGATTGAATCGGTCCAAACCTGGCCAAATCTTAATCTGGATCTATCTAGGCCTGTCCACATCTCAGACTGGATCAGTCTAAACCTGACCAAATCTCAGACTGGATCGCTCTAAACCTGACCAAATCTCAGACTGGATCGCTCTAAACCTGACAAAATCACAGACTGGATCTGTCTAAACCTGACCAAATCTCAGACTGGATCGCTCTAAACCTGACCAAATCACAGACTGGATCAGTTTAAACCTGACCAAATCTCAGGCTGGATCAGTTTAAACCTGACCAAATCTCAGACTGGATCGCTCTAAACCTGACCAAATCACAGACTGGATCAGTTTAATCGTGACCAAATCTCAGGCTGGATCTGTCTAAACCTGACCAAATCTCAGACTGAATTGGCCTAAACCTGATCAAATTTCAGACTGGATCTGTCTAAACCTGATCAAATCCCAGATTGGATCTATCTAAGCCTGACTAAACCTCAGACTAGATCTGTCTGAACCTGACCGAATCACAGATTGAATCGGTCCAAACCTGGCCAAATCTTAATCTGGATCTATCTAGGCCTGTCCAAATCTCAGACTGGATCTGTCGAAACCTGACCAAATCTCAGACTGGATCGATCTAAACCTGACCAAATCTCAGACCGGATCTGTCTAAACCTGACCAAATCTCAGACAGGATCTGTCTAAACCTGACCAAATCTCAGACTAGATTGGTCTAAACCTGACCAAATCCCAGACTAGATCTGTCTAAACCTGACCATATGTCAGACAGGATCGGTCTAAACCTGACCAAATTCCAGACTGGATCGGTCTAAACCTGACCAAATCACGGAATGGATCGGTCTAAAACTGACCAATTCTCAGAGTGGCTCGGTCTAAACCTGAACAAATCTCAGACTGGATCTGTCTAAACCTGACCAAATCTCAGATTAGATCAATTTAAACCTGACCAAATCTCTGACTGGATCAGTTTAATCCTGACCAAATCTCAGGCTGGATCTGTCTAAACCTGACCAAATCTCAGATTGAATTGGTCTAAACCTGACCAAATTTCAGACTGGATCAGTCTAAACCTGACCAAATCTCAGACTGGATCAATCTAAACCTGACCAAATCACGGAATGGATCAGTCTAAACCTGACCAAATCTCAGATTGAATTGGTCTAAACCTGTCCAAATCTCAATATGGTTCTGTCTAAACCTGACCAAATCTCAGACTGGATCTATCTAAACCTGACCAAATCTCAGACTGGCTCGGTCTAAACCTGTCCAAATCTCACTATGGTTCTGTCTAAACTGGATCAATTCTCAGTGGATCAGTCGAAACCTGACCAAATCTTAGACTGAATCTGTCTAAACCTGACCAAATATCAGACTGGATCGGTCTAAACCTGACCAAATCTCAGACTGGATCTGTCTAAATCTGACCAAATCTCAGACTAGATCTGTTTAAACCTGACCAAATCTCAGACTGAATCTGTCTAAACCTGACCAAATCTCAGATTGGATCAGTTTAACATGATCAGGTCTCAGACTGGATGTGTCCAAACCTGTCCAAACCTCAATTGGTTCTGTCTAAACCGGACCAAATGTCAGACTGGATCTGTCTAAACCTGACCAAATCTCAGACTAGATCAGTTTAAAACTGACCAAATCTCTGACTGAATGTGTCTAAACCTGACCAAATCTCAGACTGGATCGGTCTAAACCTGACCAAATCTCTGACTGGGTCAGTCTAAACCTGACCAAATCTCAGACTGGATCAGTCTAAACCTGACCAAATCTCAGACTAGATCGGTCTAAACCTGACCAAATCCCTAACTGGATCAGGTTAAACCTGACCAATTCTTAGACTGGATCGGTCTAAATCTGACCAAATCTCAGACTGGATCTGTCTAAACCTGACCAAATCTCAGATTGGTTCTATCTAAACCCGACCAAATCTCAGACTGAATCTGTCTAAACCTGACCAAATCACAGACTGAATCTGTCTAAACCTGACCAAATCTCAGACTGCATCGGTCTAAATCTGACCAAATCTCAGACTAGATCTGTTTAAACCTGGCCAAATCTCTGACTGGATCAGTCTAAACCTGACCAAACCTAAGACTGGATCGGTCTAAAGCTGACCAAATCTCAGACTGGATCTACCTAAACCTGACCAAATCTCAGACTGGATCAGTCTAAACCTGACCAAATCTCAGACTGGATCTATCTAAACCTGACCAAATCTCAGACTGGATCTATCTAAACCTGACCAAATCACGGAATGGATCGGTCTAAACCTGACCAAATCTCAGACTGCATATGTACAAACCTGTCCAAATCTCTGACTGGATATGTCTAAACCTGTCCAAATCTCAATATAGTTCTGTCGAAACCTGACAAAATCTCAAACTGGATCGGTCTAAACCTGACCAAATCTCAGACTAGATCAGTTTAAAACTGACCAAATCTCAGACTGAATGTGTCTAAACCTGACCAAATCTCAGACTGGATCGGTCTAAACCTGACCAAATCTCTGACTGGATCAGTCTAAACCTGTCCAAATCTCTGACTGGATCAGTCTAAACCTGACCAAATCTCTGACTGGATCAGTCTAAACCTGACCAAATCTCAGACTGGATCTGTTCAAACCTGACCAAATCTCAGACTAGATCAGTCTAAACCTGACCAAATACCTGACTGGATCAGGTTAAACCTGACCAATTCTTAGACTGGATCAGTCTAAACCTGACCAAATCTCAGACTAGATCAGTCTAAACCTGACCAAATCCCTGACTGGATCAGTCCAAACCTGACCAAATCTCAGACTGGATCAGTCTAAACCTGACCAAATCTCAGACTAGATCGGTCTAAACCTGACCAAATCCCTGACTGGATCAGGTTAAACCTGACCAATTCTTAGACTGGATCGGTCTAAATCTGACCAAATCTCAGACTGGATCTGTCTAAACCTGACCAAATCACAGACTGAATCTGTCTAAACCTGACCAAATCTCAGACTGGATCGGTCTAAACCTGACCAAATCTCAGACTGGATTGGTCTAAATCTGACCAAATCTCAGACTAGATCTGTTTAAACCTGGCCAAATCTCTGACTGGATCAGTCTAAACCTGACCAAATCTCAGACTGGATCCGTCTCAACCTGACCAAATCTCAGATTGAACTGGTCTAAACCTGATCAAATTTCAGACTGGATCGGTCTAAACCTGACCAAATCTCAGATTGGATCTGTCTAAACCTGACCAAATCTCAGACTGGATGTGTCTAACCTGTCCAAATCTCAGACTGGATGTGCCTAAACCTGTCCAAATCTCAATATGGTTCTGTCTAAAGCTGACCAATTCTCAGACTGGATCGGTCTAAACCTGACCAAATCTCAGACTGGATCTGTCTAAACCTGACCAAATCTCAGACTGGATCTATCTAAACCTGACCAAATCACGGAATGGATCGGTCTAAACCTGTCCAAATCTCAGACTGCATTTGTCCAAACCTGTCTAAATCTCAGACTGGATCTGTCCAAACCTGTCCAAATCTCTGACTGGATATGTCTAAACCTGTCCAAATCTCAGACTGGATCAGTCTAAACCTGACCAAATCTCAGACTGGATCAGTCTAAACCTGACCAAATCTCTGACTGGATCAGTCTAAACCTGACCAAATCTCAGACTGGATCTGTTCAAACCTGACCAAATCTGTGACTGGATTAGTCTAAACCTGACCAAATCTCAGACTGGATCAGTCTAAACCTGACCAAATCCCTGACTGGATCAGGTTAAACCTGACCAATTCTTAGACTGGATCGGTCTAAATCTGACCAAATCTCAGACTGGATCTGTCTAAACCTGACCAAATCACAGACTGAATCTGTCTAAACCTGACCAAATCTAAGACTGGATCGGTCTAAATCTGACCAAATCTCAGACTGGATCGGTCTAAACCTGACCAAATCTCAGACTGAATCTGTCTAAACCTGACCAAATCTCAGATTGGTTCTATCTAAACCCGACCAAATCTCAGACTGAATCTGTCTAAACCTGACCAAATCTCAGACTGAATCTGTCTAAACCTGACCAAATCTCAGACTGGATCGGTCTAAACCTGACCAAATCTCAGACTGGATCGGTCTAAATCTGACCAAATCTCAGACTAGATCTGTTTAAACCTGACCAATTCTCAGACTGGCTCGGTCTAAACCTGAACAAATCTCAGACTGGATCAGCCTAAACCTGCCCAAATCTCAGACTGGATCTGTCTAAACCTGACCAAATCTCAGACTGAATCTGTCTAAACCTGACCAAATCTCAGATTGGATCAGTTTAACATGATCAAATCTCAGACTGGATGTGTCCAAACCTGTCCAAACCTCAATTGGTTCTGTCTAAACCGGACCAAATGTCAGACTGGATCTGTCTAAACCTGACCAAATCTCAGACTAGATCAGTCTAAAACTGACCAAATCTCTGACTGAATGTGTCTAAACCTGACCAAATCTCAGACTGGATCAGTCTAAACCTGACCAAATCTCTGACTGGATCAGTCTAAACCTGACCAAATCTCAGACTAGATCAGTTTAAAACTGACCAAATCTCTGACTGAATGTGTCTAAACCTGACCAAATCTCAGACTGAATCTGTCTAAACCTGACCAAATCTCAGACTGGATCTGTCTCAACCTGACCAAATCTCAGACTGGATCGGTCTAAACCTGATCAAATCCCAGATTGGATCTGTCTAGGCCTAACTAAATCTCAGACTAGATCTGTCTTAACCTGACCGAATCACAGATTGAATCGGTCCAAACCTGGCCAAATCTTAATCTGGATCTATCTAGGCCTGTCCACATCTCAGACTGGATCAGTCTAAACCTGACCAAATCTCAGACTGGATCGCTCTAAACCTGACCAAATCTCAGACTGGATCGCTCTAAACCTGACAAATCACAGACTGGATCTGTCTAAACCTGACCAAATCTCAGACTGGATCGCTCTAAACCTGACCAAATCACAGACTGGATCAGTTTAAACCTGACCAAATCTCAGGCTGGATCAGTTTAAACCTGACCAAATCTCAGACTGGATCGCTCTAAACCTGACCAAATCACAGACTGGATCAGTTTAATCGTGACCAAATCTCAGGCTGGATCTGTCTAAACCTGACCAAATCTCAGACTGAATTGGCCTAAACCTGATCAAATTTCAGACTGGATCTGTCTAAACCTGATCAAATCCCAGATTGGATCTATCTAAGCCTGACTAAAACTCAGTCTAGATCTGTCTGAACCTGACCGAATCACAGATTGAATCGGTCCAAACCTGGCCAAATCTTAATCTGGATCTATCTAGGCCTGTCCAAATCTCAGACTGGATCTGTCGAAACCTGACCAAATCTCAGACTGGATCGATCTAAACCTGACCAAATCTCAGACCGGATCTGTCTAAACCTGACCAAATCTCAGACAGGATCTGTCTAAACCTGACCAAATCTCAGACTAGATTGGTCTAAACCTGACCAAATCCCAGACTAGATCTGTCTAAACCTGACCATATGTCAGACAGGATCGGTCTAAACCTGACCAAATTCCAGACTGGATCGGTCTAAACCTGACCAAATCACGGAATGGATCGGTCTAAAACTGACCAATTCTCAGAGTGGCTCGGTCTAAACCTGAACAAATCTCAGACTGGATCTGTCTAAACCTGACCAAATCTCAGATTAGATCAATTTAAACCTGACCAAATCTCTGACTGGATCAGTTTAATCCTGACCAAATCTCAGGCTGGATCTGTCTAAACCTGACCAAATCTCAGATTGAATTGGTCTAAACCTGACCAAATTCAGACTGGATCAGTCTAAACCTGACCAAATCTCAGACTGGATCAATCTAAACCTGACCAAATCACGGAATGGATCAGTCTAAACCTGACCAAATCTCAGATTGAATTGGTCTAAACCTGTCCAAATCTCAATATGGTTCTGTCTAAACCTGACCAAATCTCAGACTGGATCTATCTAAACCTGACCAAATCTCAGACTGGCTCGGTCTAAACCTGTCCAAATCTCACTATGGTTCTGTCTAAACTGGATCAATTCTCAGTGGATCAGTCGAAACCTGACCAAATCTTAGACTGAATCTGTCTAAACCTGACCAAATATCAGACTGGATCGGTCTAAACCTGACCAAATCTCAGACTGGATCTGTCTAAATCTGACCAAATCTCAGACTAGATCTGTTTAAACCTGACCAAATCTCAGACTGAATCTGTCTAAACCTGACCAAATCTCAGATTGGATCAGTTTAACATGATCAGGTCTCAGACTGGATGTGTCCAAACCTGTCCAAACCTCAATTGGTTCTGTCTAAACCGGACCAAATGTCAGACTGGATCTGTCTAAACCTGACCAAATCTCAGACTAGATCAGTTTAAAACTGACCAAATCTCTGACTGAATGTGTCTAAACCTGACCAAATCTCAGACTGGATCGGTCTAAACCTGACCAAATCTCTGACTGGGTCAGTCTAAACCTGACCAAATCTCAGACTGGATCAGTCTAAACCTGACCAAATCTCAGACTAGATCGGTCTAAACCTGACCAAATCCCTAACTGGATCAGGTTAAACCTGACCAATTCTTAGACTGGATCGGTCTAAATCTGACCAAATCTCAGACTGGATCTGTCTAAACCTGACCAAATCTCAGATTGGTTCTATCTAAACCCGACCAAATCTCAGACTGAATCTGTCTAAACCTGACCAAATCACAGACTGAATCTGTCTAAACCTGACCAAATCTCAGACTGGATCGGTCTAAATCTGACCAAATCTCAGACTAGATCTGTTTAAACCTGGCCAAATCTCTGACTGGATCAGTCTAAACCTGACCAAACCTAAGACTGGATCGGTCTAAAGCTGACCAAATCTCAGACTGGATCTACCTAAACCTGACCAAATCTCAGACTGGATCAGTCTAAACCTGACCAAATCTCAGACTGGATCTATCTAAACCTGACCAAATCTCAGACTGGATCTATCTAAACCTGACCAAATCACGGAATGGATCGGTCTAAACCTGACCAAATCTCAGACTGCATATGTACAAACCTGTCCAAATCTCTGACTGGATATGTCTAAACCTGTCCAAATCTCAATATAGTTCTGTCGAAACCTGACAAAATCTCAAACTGGATCGGTCTAAACCTGACCAAATCTCAGACTAGATCAGTTTAAAACTGACCAAATCTCTGACTGAATGTGTCTAAACCTGACCAAATCTCAGACTGGATCGGTCTAAACCTGACCAAATCTCTGACTGGATCAGTCTAAACCTGTCCAAATCTCTGACTGGATCAGTCTAAACCTGACCAAATCTCTGACTGGATCAGTCTAAACCTGACCAAATCTCAGACTGGATCTGTTCAAACCTGACCAAATCTCAGACTAGATCAGTCTAAACCTGACCAAATACCTGACTGGATCAGGTTAAACCTGACCAATTCTTAGACTGGATCAGTCTAAACCTGACCAAATCTCAGACTAGATCAGTCTAAACCTGACCAAATCCCTGACTGGATCAGTCCAAACCTGACCAAATCTCAGACTGGATCAGTCTAAACCTGACCAAATCTCAGACTAGATCGGTCTAAACCTGACCAAATCCCTGACTGGATCAGGTTAAACCTGACCAATTCTTAGACTGGATCGGTCTAAATCTGACCAAATCTCAGACTGGATCTGTCTAAACCTGACCAAATCACAGACTGAATCTGTCTAAACCTGACCAATCTCAGACTGGATCGGTCTAAACCTGACCAAATCTCAGACTGGATTGGTCTAAATCTGACCAAATCTCAGACTAGATCTGTTTAAACCTGGCCAAATCTCTGACTGGATCAGTCTAAACCTGACCAAATCTCAGACTGGATCCGTCTCAACCTGACCAAATCTCAGATTGAACTGGTCTAAACCTGATCAAATTTCAGACTGGATCGGTCTAAACCTGACCAAATCTCAGATTGGATCTGTCTAAACCTGACCAAATCTCAGACTGGATGTGTCTAAACCTGTCCAAATCTCAGACTGGATGTGCCTAAACCTGTCCAAATCTCAATATGGTTCTGTCTAAAGCTGACCAATTCTCAGACTGGATCGGTCTAAACCTGACCAAATCTCAGACTGGATCTGTCTAAACCTGACCAAATCTCAGACTGGATCTATCTAAACCTGACCAAATCACGGAATGGATCGGTCTAAACCTGTCCAAATCTCAGACTGCATTTGTCCAAACCTGTCTAAATCTCAGACTGGATCTGTCCAAACCTGTCCAAATCTCTGACTGGATATGTCTAAACCTGTCCAAATCTCAGACTGGATCAGTCTAAACCTGACCAAATCTCAGACTAGATCAGTCTAAACCTGACCAAATCCCTGACTGGATCAGGTTAAACCTGACCAATTCTTAGACTGGATCAGTCTAAACCTGACCAAATCTCAGACTAGATCAGTCTAAACCTGACCAAATCCCTGACTGGATCAGTCTAAACCTGACCAAATCTCAGACTGGATCAGTCTAAACCTGACCAAATCTCAGACTAGATCGGTCCAAACCTGACCAAATCCCTGACTGGAGCAGGTTAAACCTGACCAATTCTTAGACTAGATCGGTCTAAATCTGACCAAATCTCAGACTGGATCTGTCTAAACCTGACCAAATCACAGACTGAATCTGTCTAAACCTGACCAAATCTCAGACTGGATCGGTCTAAACCTGACCAAATCTCAGATTGAACTGGTCTAAACCTGATCAAATTTCAGACTGGATCGGTCTAAACCTGACCAAATCTCAGATTGGATCTGTCTAAACCTGACCAAATCTCAGACTGGATGTGTCTAAACCTGTCCAAATCTCAGACTGGATGTGCCTAAACCTGACCAAATCTCAGACTGGATCAGTCTAAACCTGACCAAATCCCTGACTGGATCAGGTTAAACCTGACCAATTCTTAGACTGGATCGGTCTAAATCTGACCAAATCTCAGACTGGATCTGTCTAAACCTGACCAAATCACAGACTGAATCTGTCTAAACCTGACTAAATCTCAGACTGGATCGGTCTAAATCTGACCAAATCTCAGACTGGATCGCTCTAAATCTGACCAAATCTCAGACTGGATCTGTCTAAACCTGACCAAATCACAGACTGAATCTGTCTAAACCTGACCAAATCTCAGACTGGATCGGTCTAAACCTGACCAATCTCAGACTGGATCGGTCTAAATCTGACCAAATCTCAGACTAGATCTGTTTAAACCTGACCAATTCTCAGACTGGCTCGGTCTAAACCTGAACAAATCTCAGATTGGATCAGTCTAAACCTGTCCAAATCTCAATATGGTTCTGTCTAAACTGGATCAATTCTCAGTGGATCAGTCGAAACCTGACCAAATCTTAGACTGAATCTGTTTAAACCTGACCAAATATCAGACTGGATCGGTCTAAACCTGACCAATCTCAGACTGGATCTGTCTAAATCTGACCAAATCTCAGACTAGATCTGTTTAAACCTGACCAAATCTCAGACTGAATCTGTCTAAACCTGACCAATTCTCAGACTGGATCAGTCTAAACCTAACCAAATCTCAGACTGGATCAGCCTAAACCTGTCCAAATCTCAGACTGGATCTGTCTAAACCTGACCAAATCTCAGACTGAATCTGTCTAAACCTGACCAAATCTCAGATTGGATCAGTTTAACATGATCAGGTCTCAGACTGGATGTGTCCAAACCTGTCCAAACCTCAATTGGTTCTGTCTAAACCGGACCAAATGTCAGACTGGATCTGTCTAAACCTGACCAAATCTCAGACTAGATCAGTTTAAAACTGACCAAATCTCTGACTGAATGTGTCTAAACCTGACCAAATCTCAGACTGGATCAGTCTAACCTGACCAAATCTCTGACTAGATCAGTTTAAAACTGACCAAATCTCTGACTGAATGTGTCTAAACCTGACCAAATCTCAGACTGGATCAGTCGAAACCTGACCAAATCTCTGACTGGATCAGTCTAAACCTGACCAAATCTCAGACGGGATCTGTTCAAACCTGACCAAATCTGTGACTGGATTGGTCTAAACCTGACCAAATCTCAGACTGGATCAGTCTAAACCTGACCAAATCCCAGACTGGATCAGGTTAAACCTGACCAATTCTTAGACTGGATCGGTCTAAATCTGACCAAATCTCAGACTGGATCTGTCTAAACCTGATCAAATCTCAGACTGAATCTGTCTAAACCTGACCAAATCTCAGACTGGATCGGTCTAAATCTGACCAAATCTCAGACTGGATCTGTCGAAACCTGACCAAATCACAGACTGAATCTGTCTAAACCTGACCAAATCTCAGACTGGATCCGTCTAAACCTGACCAAATCTCAGACTGGATCGGTCTAAATCTGACCAAATCTCAGACTAGATCTGTTTAAACCTGGCCAAATCTCTGACTGGATCGGTCTAAACCTGACCAAACCTAAGACTGGATCGGTTTAAACCTGACCAAATCTCAGACTGGATCGGTCTAAACCTGACCAAATCTCAGACTGGATCCGTCTAAACCTGACCAAATCTCAGATTGAACTGGTCTAAACCTGATCAAATTTCAGACTGGATCGGTCTAAACCTGACCAAATCTCAGATTGGATCTGTCTAAACCTGACCAAATCTCAGAATGGATCTATCTAAACCTGTCCAAATCTCAGACTGGATGTGTCCAAATCTGTCCAAATCTCTGACTGGATGTGTCTAAACCTGTCCAAACCACATTATGGTTCTGTCTAAACCTGACCAAATCTCAGACTGGATCGGACTAAACCTGACCAAATCTCAATATGGTTCTGTCTAAACCTGACCAAATCTCAGACTGGATCTGTCTAAACCTGACCATATCTCAGACTGGATCGGACTAAACCTGACCATATCTCAGACTGAATCTGTCTAAACCTGACCAAATCTCAGACAGGATCTGTCTAAACCTGACCATATCTCAGACTGAATCTGTCTAAACCTGACCAAATCTCAGACTGAATCTGTCTAAACCTGACCAAATCTCAGACAGGATCTGTCTAAACCTGACCAAATCTCAGACTAGATTGGTCTAAACCTGACCAAATCTCAGACTGGATCCGTCTAAACCTGACCAAATCTCAGACTGGATCGGTCTAAATCTGACCAAATCTCAGACTAGATCTGTTTAAACCTGGCCAAATCTCTGACTGGATCGGTCTAAACCTGACCAAACCTAAGACTGGATCGGTCTAAACCTGACCAAATCTCAGACTGGATCGGTCTAAACCTGACCAAATCTCAGACTGGATCCGTCTAAACCTGACCAAATCTCAGATTGAACTGGTCTAAACCTGATCAAATTTCAGACTGGATCGGTCTAAACCTGACCAAATCTCAGATTGGATCTGTCTAAACCTGACCAAATCTCAGACTGGATCTATCTAAACCTGTCCAAATCTCAGACTGGATGTGTCCAAATCTGTCCAAATCTCTGACTGGATGTGTCTAAACCTGTCCAAACCACATTATGGTTCTGTCTAAACCTGACCAAATCTCAGACTGGATCGGACTAAACCTGACCAAATCTCAATATGGTTCTGTCTAAACCTGACCAAATCTCAGACTGGATCTGTCTAAACCTGACCATATCTCAGACTGGATCGGACTAAACCTGACCATATCTCAGACTGAATCTGTCTAAACCTGACCAAATCTCAGACAGGATCTGTCTAAACCTGACCATATCTCAGACTGAATCTGTCTAAATCTGACCAATCTCAGACTAGATCTGTTTAAACCTGACCAAATCTCTGACTGGATCGGTCTAAACCTGACCAAATCTCTGACTGGATCTATCTAAACCTGACCAAATCTCTGACTGGCTCGGTCTAAACCTGACCAATTCGCAGACTGAATCTGTCTAAACCTGACCAAATCTCAGACTGAATCTGTCTAAACCTGACCAAATCTCAGACTGGATCTGTCTCAACCTGACCAAATCTCAGACTGGATCGGTCTAAACCTGATCAAATCCCAGATTGGATCTGTCTAAGCCTAACTAAATCTCAGACTAGATCTGTCTGAACCTGACCGAATCACAGATTGAATCGGTCCAAACCTGGCCAAATCTTAATCTGGATCTATCTAGGCCTGTCCACATCTCAGACTGGATCTGTCTAAACCTGACCAAATCACAGACTGGATCGCTCTAAACCTGACCAAATCCCTGACTGGATCAGGTTAAACCTGACCAATCCTTAGACTGGATCGGTCTAAATCTGACCAAATCTCAGACTGGATCTGTCTAAACCTGACCAAATCACAGACTGAATCTGTCTAAACCTGACTAAATCTCAGACTGGATCGGTCTAAATCTGACCAAATCTCAGACTGGATCGGTCTAAATCTGACCAAATCTCAGACTGGATCTGTCTAAACCTGACCAAATCACAGACTGAATCTGTCTAAACCTGACCAAATCTCAGACTGGATCGGTCTAAACCTGACCAAATCTCAGACTGGATCGGTCTAAA